>NW_025747844.1:25000-40000 GCF_021184085.1 Oncorhynchus gorbuscha | reverse complement strand
ATAAACCCATGTCACACCCTGGCCTACCCAAACATATAACAAAAACACAAGATACAATGACCAAGGCGTGACAGAACCCCCCCCACCTAAGGTGCGGACTCCGGGAAGCACCTCAAGAGCATAGGGAGGGTCCGGGTGGGCGTCTGTCCATGGTGGCGGTTCTGGCTCGGGACGTGGACCCCACTCCATAAATGTCCTATTTCCTCCCCTTCGCGTCCTAGGATAATCCACCTTCTCCGCCGACCATGGCCTAATAGTCCTCACCCTGATCCCCACATAACTGAGAGGCAGCTCGGGACCGAGGGGCAGCTCGGGACCGAGGGGCAGCTCGGGACAGAGGGGCAGCTCGGGACAGAGGGGCAGCTCGGGACAGAGGGGCAGCTCGGGACAGAGGGGCAACTCAGGACAGAGGGGCAACTCAGGACTGAGGGGCATCTCAGAATAGAGGGGCATCTCAGGACAGCAGGGCAGCTCAGGACAGAGGGGCATCTCAGGACAGAGGGGCAGCCCGGGACAGAGGGGCAGCCCGGGACCGAAGCAGCCCGGTACTGAGGGGAAGCCCGGTACTGAGAGGGAGCCCAGTACAGAGAGGAAGCCTAGTACTGAGAGGAAGCCTAGTACTGAGAGGAAGCTCAGTACAGAGAGGAAGCCCAGTACTGAGAGGAAGCCCAGTACTGAGAGGAAGCTCAGGCAGGTAGTAGGCTCCGGTAAATCCTAGCTGGCTGGTGGAACTGGATGATTCAGGTTGTCTGGCCGATCTAGAAGATCTTGGCAGACTGGCACTTCTGGCGGATCCTGGCAGACTGGCACTTCTGGTGGATCCTGGCAGACTGGTGACGCTGGGCCGACTGGCGGCGCTGGGCAGACAGGAGACTCCTGCAGCGCAGGAGAGGAGAAAGGCTCTGGCTGCGCTGAACAGGCGGGAGACTCCAACAGCGCAGGAGAGGAGAAAAGCTCTGGCTGCGCTAAACAGGCGAGGCGCACTGGACGCGCTGGGCTGACTGGGAGCACTGGTGGCGCTGGACAGACAGGAGACTCCGGCAGCGCAGGAGAGGAGAAAGGCTCTGGCTGCGCTGAACAGGCGGGAGACTCCAACAGTGCAGGAGAGGAGAAAAGCTCTGGCTGCGCTAAACAGGCGAGGCGCACTGGACGCGCTGGGCCGACTGGGAGCACTGGTGGCGCTGGACAGACAGGAGACTCTGGCTGCGCTAAACAGGCGGGAGACTCCAACAGCGCAGGAGAGACGAAAAGCTCTGGCTGCGCTAAACAGGCGAGGCGCACTGGACGCGCTGGGCCGACTGGGAGCACTGGCGGCGCTGGACAGACAGGAGACTCCGGCAGCGCAGGAGAGGAGAAAGGCTCTGGCTGCGCTGAACAGGCGGGAGACTCCAACAGTGCAGGAGAGGAGAAAAGCTCTGGCTGCGCTAAACAGGCGAGGCGCACTGGACGCGCTGGGCCGACTGGGAGCACTGGTGGCGCTGGACAGACAGGGAGACTCTGGCTGCGCTAAACAGGCGGGAGACTCCAACAGCGCAGGAGAGGCGAAAAGCTCTGGCTGCGCTAAACAGGCGAGGCGCACTGGACGCGCTGGGCCGACTGGGAGCACTGGCGGCGCTGGACAGACAGGAGACTCCGGCAGCGCAGGAGAGGAGAAAGGCTCTGGCTGCGCTGAACAGGCGGGAGACTCCAACAGTGCAGGAGAGGAGAAAAGCTCTGGCTGCGCTAAACAGGCGAGGCGCACTGGACGCGCTGGGCCGACTGGGAGCACTAGTGGCGCTGGACAGACAGGAGACTCCGGCAGCGCAGGAGAGGAGAAAGGCTCTGGCTGCGCTAAACAGGCGGGAGACTCCAACAGCGCAGGAGAGGAGAACAGCTCTGGCTGCGCTAAACAGGCGAGGCGCACTGGAGGCCTGGTGCGTGGTGCTGGAACTGGTGGTACTGGCGCGAGGACACGCAAAGGAAGCCTGGTGCGGGGAGCTGCTACCGGATGACTGGTGTGTGGAGGGGGCACAGGATGGGCTAGACCGTGAAGACGTACTGGAGATCTTGAGAGCAGTGTAGGCACAGGACGTGCAAGGCTAGGGATGTGCACAGGAGGCCTGGTGCGTGAGGCTGGCACCAACTTCACCAGCTGACTAACACGCACCTCAGGTTGAGTATAGAGCGCTAACTCAGGTGCTATTAAATCCCCGACACGATCCGTCGGACGAATATTATATCTATAGCACCAAGCTAGCAACTCCCTCATTACTCTCCACTCCACTTTCCCCATTAACTCCTTCATAGTCTTTGCTTCGCTCACCTCTAACACTGGCTCTGGTTCAGGTCTCCTCCTTGGCTCCTCACAATGAACAAGGAGAGTTGGCTCAGGTTTATCTCCTGACTCAGCCATACTCTCCCTAAGCCCCCCCCAATAAATTTTTTGGGGTGACTTTCCGGTTTCCAACCGCGTCGCCGTGCTGCCTCCTCATACATGCGCCTCTCCGCTTTAGCTGCTTCTATTTCCTCCTTGGGACTGCGATATTCTCCCGGCTGCTCCCAGGGTCCTTTACCGTCTAATTCCTCCTCCCATGTCCAAATATCCAAATGATGCAGTCTCTCCCATTGCAACTGCTCTTCACGATTAACAGGGAGAGTAGGCTCAGGTCTGTTTCCTGACTCAGCCACTCTCTCTCTGCGCTTTCCTCGTTACCTTCGGTTTTCGCTCTGTATAGCAATGCTTTCCTTCTCGATTCCATACGTGTATAGCCCTCTTCGCAATGCTGTAGGGAATCCCAGGCGGGCTCCTGCACTCGCTCTGGGTCGGCCGCCCACCTGTCGATTTCTTCCCACGTCGTATAATCCCTGCTTCTGCCGTCCATAACGTCCTCCTTTAGATCCTGCCAGTTCACACGCTGCTCGGTCTTTGAATTTTGGTGGGTGATTCTGTAACGTAGTTCATCTGTTGTTTGAAGAGAGTCAAACCGAAATGCAGCGTGTAGGTTACTCATGACTTTTAATGAAGATAATGCGGTACATGAAATAACTGAAGAAGAAAACAACAAACGAGTGAAACTAATTACAGCCTATCTGGTGACTAACACAGAGACAGGTACAATCACCCACGAAATACAACGCGCACTCAGGCTGCCTAAATACGGTTCCCAATCCGAGACAACGAGAATCAGCTGACTCCAATTAGGAATCGCCTCAGGCAGCCAAGCCTAACTAGACACACCCCTAATAATACACACTCCCAATTAATACAAACCCCAATACGAAATACAACATATAAACCCATGTCACACCCTGGCCTACCCAAACATATAACAAAAACACAAGATACAATGACCAAGGCGTGACAGTTCTGAGAAGGGAAATCCAGGGTTATTTTAAGGTAGTTACATAACGCTCTGAGAGGGGAAATCCACGGTTATTTTATGGTAATTAAATAACGTTCTGAGAACACGGTTCAATAGCACTTGGATCAACTGTCTTGAACTCCCAGCACAAAGAGGACACATGGACATATATCTGCTTAGGCATTAATCCTGCAAACTCACTCATTGTGACAAGGCGTCAGTGAGATTCAAACCTATGATCTTCTGTTCTCTACCCTTAGAAACAGTCCACTGAGCTCCCATGTTAATCTGTTCTCTACCCATAGAAACAGTCCACTGAGCTCCCATGTTAATCTGTTCTCTACCCATAGAAACAGTCCACTGAGCTCCCATGTTAATCTGTTCTCTACCCTTAGAAACAGTCCACTGAGCTCCCATGTTAATCTGTTCTCTACCCTTAGAAACAGTCCACTGAGCTCCCATGTTAATCTGTTCTCTACCCATAGAAACAGTCCACTGAGCTCCCATGTTAATCTGTTCTCTACCCATAGAAACAGTCCACTGAGCTCCCATGTTAATCTGTTCTCTACCCATAGAAACAGTCCACTGAGCTCCCATGTTAATCTGTTCTCTACCCATAGAAACAGTCCACTGAGCTCCCATGTTAATCTGTTCTCTACCCATAGAAACAGTCCACTGAGCTCCCATGTTAATCTGTTCTCTACCCTAAGAAACAGTCCACTGAGCTCCCATGTTAATCTGTTCTCTACCCATAGAAACAGTCCACTGAGCTCCCATGTTAATCTGTTCTCTACCCATAGAAACAGTCCACTGAGCTCCCATGCCATGTTATTTAACTCTTTGCAAACTGGAAACCATTTATCCGGAGGCTGCATTCATTGTAGCTGGGGATTTTAACACAGCTAATCTGAAAACAAGACTCCCTAAATTTTATCAGCATATCGATTGCGCAACCAGGGGTGGTAAAACCTTGGATCAATGTTACTCTAACTTCCGCGACGCATATAAGGCCCTGCCCCGCCCCCCTTTCGGAAAAGCTGACCACGACTCCATTTTGCTGATCCCTGCCTACAGGCAGAAATTAAAACAAGAGGCTCCCACGCTGAGGTCTGTCCAACGCTGGTCAGAACAAGCTGACTCTACACTCCAAGACTGCTTCCATCACGTGGACTGGGACATGTTTCGTATTGCGTCAGATGGAAATATTGACGAATACGCTGATTCGGTGTGCGAGTTCATTAGAACGTGCGTCGAAGATGTCGTTCCCATAGCAATGATAAAAACATTCCCAAACCAGAAACCGTGGATTGATGGCAGCATTCGCATGAAACTGAAAGCGCTAACCACTGCTTTTAATCAGGGCAAGGTGTCTGGTAACATGTCCGAATATAAACAATGCAGCTATTCCCTCCGCAAGGCTATTAAACAAGCTAAACGTCAGTACAGAGACAAAGTGGAATCTCAATTCAATGGCTCAGACACAAGAGGCATGTGGCAGGGTCTACAGTCAATCACGGACTACAAGAAGGAACCCAGCCCAGTCACGGACCAGGATGTCTTGCTCCCAGGCAGACTAAATAACTTTTTTGCCCGCTTTGAGGACAATACAGTGCCCCTGACACGGCCTGCAACGAAAACATGCGGTCTCTCCTTCACGGCAGCCGAGGTGAGTAAGACATTTAAACGTGTTAACCCTCGCAAGGCTGCAGGCCCAGACGGCATCCCCAGCCGCGCCCTCAGAGCATGCGCAGACCAGCTGGCCGGTGTGTTTACGGACATATTCAATCAATCCCTATACCAGTCTGCTGTTCCCACATGCTTCAAGAGGGTCACCATTGTTCCTGTTCCCAAGAAAGCTAAGGTAACTGAGCTAAACGACTACCGCCCGTAGCACTCACTTCCGTCATCATGAAGTGCTTTGAGAGACTAGTCAAGGACCATATCACCTCCACCCTACCTGACACCCTAGACCCACTCCAATTTGCTTACCGCCCAAATAGGTCCACAGACGATGCAATCTCAACCACACTGCACACTGCCCTAACCCACCTGGACAAAAGGAATACCTATGTGAGAATGCTGTTCATCGACTACAGCTCGGCATTCAACACCATAGTACCCTCCAAGCTCGTCATCAAGCTCGAGACCCTGGGCCTCGACCCCGCCCTGTGCAACTGGGTACTGGACTTCCTGACGGGCCGCCCCCAGGTGGTGAGGGTAGGCAACAACATCTCCTCCCCGCTGATCCTCAACATGGGGGCCCCACAAGGGTGCGTTCTGAGCCCTCTCCTGTACTCCCTGTTCACCCACGACTGCGTGGCCACGCACGCCTCCAACTCAATCATCAAGTTTGCGGACGACACAACAGTGTTAGGCTTGATTACCAACAACGACGAGACGGCCTACAGGGAGGAGGTGAGGGCCCTCGGAGTGTGGTGTCAGGAAAATAACCTCACACTCAACGTCAACAAAACTAAGGAGATGATTGTGGACTTCAGGAAACAGCAGAGGGAACTCCCCCCTATCCACATCGATGGAACAGTAGTGGAGAGGGTAGCTAGTTTTAAGTTCCTCGGCATACACATCACAGACAAACTGAATTGGTCCACTCACACTGACAGCGTCGTGAAGAAGGCGCAGCAGCGCCTATTCAACCTCAGGAGGCTGAAGAAATTCGGCTTGTCACCAAAAGCACTCACAAACTTCTACAGATGCACAATCGAGAGCATCCTGGCGGGCTGTATCACCGCCTGGTACGGCAACTGCTCCGCCCTCAACCGTAAGGCTCTCCAGAGGGTAGTGAGGACTGCACAACGCATCACCGGGGGCAAACTACCTGCAGTCCAGGACACCTACACCACCCGTTGTTACAGGAAGGCCATAAAGATCATCAAGGACATCAACCACCCGAACCACTGCCTGTTCACCCCGCTATCATCCAGAAGGCGAGGTCAGTACAGGTGCATCAAAGCTGGGACCGAGAGACTGAAAAACAGCTTCTATCTCAAGGACATCAGACTGTTAAACAGCCACCACTAACATTGAGTGGCTGCTGCCAACACACTGCCATTGACACTGACCCAACTCCAGCCATTTTAATAATGGGAATTGATGGGAAATTATGTAAATATATGGGGCGGCAGCGTAGCCTAGTGGTTAGAGCGTTGGACTAGTAACCGGAAGGTTGCTAGTTCAAACCCCCGAGCTGACAAGGTACAAATCTGTCGTTCTGCCCCTGAACAGGCAGTTAACCCACTGTTCCCAGGCCGTCATTGAAAATAAGAATATGTTCTTAACTGACTTGCCTGGTTAAATAAAGGTAAAATAAATAAATAAAATAAATAAATATCACTAGCCACTTTAAACAATGCTACCTAATATAATGTTTACATACCCTACATTATTCATCTCATACGTATATACTGTGCATCCTTATGTAATACATGTATCACTAGCCACTTTAACTATGCCACTTTGTTTACTTTGTCTACACACTCATCTCATATGTATATACTGTACTCGATACCATCTACTGTATGCTGCTCTGTACCATCACTCATTCATATATCCTTATGTACATATTCCTTATCCCCTTACACTGTGTATAAAACAGTAGTTTTGGAATTGTTAGTTAGATTACATGTTGGTTATCACTGCATTGTCGGAACTAGAAGCACAAGCATTTCGCTACACTCGCATTAGCATCTGCTAACCATGTGTATGTGACAAATAAAATTTGATTTGATTTGATTTGATTTGAATCTGTTCTCTACCCTTAGAAACAGTCCACTGAGCTCCCATGTTAATCTGTTCTCTACCCATAGAAACAGTCCACTGATCTCCCATGTTAATCTGTTCTCTACCCATAGAAACAGTCCACTGAGCTCCCATGTTAATCTGTTCTCTACCCTTAGAAACAGTCCACTGAGCTCCCATGTTAATCTGTTCTCTACCCTTAGAAACAGTCCACTGAGCTCCCATGTTAATCTGTTCTCTACCCATAGAAACAGTCCACTGAGCTCCCATGTTAATCTGTTCTCTACCCATAGAAACAGTCCACTGAGCTCCCATGTTAATCTGTTCTCTACCCATAGAAACAGTCCACTGAGCTCCCATGTTAATCTGTTCTCTACCCATAGAAACAGTCCACTGAGCTCCCATGTTAATCTGTTCTCTACCCATAGAAACAGTCCACTGAGCTCCCATGTTAATCTGTTCTCTACCCATAGAAACAGTCCACTGAGCTCCCATGCCATGTTATTTAACTCTTTGCAAACTGGAAACCATTTATCCGGAGGCTGCATTCATTGTAGCTGGGGATTTTAACACAGCTAATCTGAAAACAAGACTCCCTAAATTTTATCAGCATATCGATTGCGCAACCAGGGGTGGTAAAACCTTGGATCAATGTTACTCTAACTTCCGCGACGCATATAAGGCCCTGCCCCGCCCCCCTTTCGGAAAAGCTGACCACGACTCCATTTTGCTGATCCCTGCCTACAGGCAGAAATTAAAACAAGAGGCTCCCACGCTGAGGTCTGTCCAACGCTGGTCAGAACAAGCTGACTCTACACTCCAAGACTGCTTCCATCACGTGGACTGGGACATGTTTCGTATTGCGTCAGATGGAAATA
Source organism: Oncorhynchus gorbuscha (assembly GCF_021184085.1). Taxonomy (NCBI): domain Eukaryota; kingdom Metazoa; phylum Chordata; class Actinopteri; order Salmoniformes; family Salmonidae; genus Oncorhynchus; species Oncorhynchus gorbuscha. The sequence continues at coordinate 32,025 of NW_025747844.1, read as the reverse complement.
TTGACGAATACGCTGATTCGGTGTGCGAGTTCATTAGAACGTGCGTCGAAGATGTCGTTCCCATAGCAATGATAAAAACATTCCCAAACCAGAAACCGTGGATTGATGGCAGCATTCGCATGAAACTGAAAGCGCTAACCACTGCTTTTAATCAGGGCAAGGTGTCTGGTAACATGTCCGAATATAAACAATGCAGCTATTCCCTCCGCAAGGCTATTAAACAAGCTAAACGTCAGTACAGAGACAAAGTGGAATCTCAATTCAATGGCTCAGACACAAGAGGCATGTGGCAGGGTCTACAGTCAATCACGGACTACAAGAAGGAACCCAGCCCAGTCACGGACCAGGATGTCTTGCTCCCAGGCAGACTAAATAACTTTTTTGCCCGCTTTGAGGACAATACAGTGCCCCTGACACGGCCTGCAACGAAAACATGCGGTCTCTCCTTCACGGCAGCCGAGGTGAGTAAGACATTTAAACGTGTTAACCCTCGCAAGGCTGCAGGCCCAGACGGCATCCCCAGCCGCGCCCTCAGAGCATGCGCAGACCAGCTGGCCGGTGTGTTTACGGACATATTCAATCAATCCCTATACCAGTCTGCTGTTCCCACATGCTTCAAGAGGGTCACCATTGTTCCTGTTCCCAAGAAAGCTAAGGTAACTGAGCTAAACGACTACCGCCCCGTAGCACTCACTTCCGTCATCATGAAGTGCTTTGAGAGACTAGTCAAGGACCATATCACCTCCACCCTACCTGACACCCTAGACCCACTCCAATTTGCTTACCGCCCAAATAGGTCCACAGACGATGCAATCTCAACCACACTGCACACTGCCCTAACCCACCTGGACAAAAGGAATACCTATGTGAGAATGCTGTTCATCGACTACAGCTCGGCATTCAACACCATAGTACCCTCCAAGCTCGTCATCAAGCTCGAGACCCTGGGCCTTGACCCCGCCCTGTGCAACTGGGTACTGGACTTCCTGACGGGCCGCCCCCAGGTGGTGAGGGTAGGCAACAACATCTCCTCCCCGCTGATCCTCAACATGGGGGCCCCACAAGGGTGCGTTCTGAGCCCTCTCCTGTACTCCCTGTTCACCCACGACTGCGTGGCCACGCACGCCTCCAACTCAATCATCAAGTTTGCGGACGACACAACAGTGTTAGGCTTGATTACCAACAACGACGAGACGGCCTACAGGGAGGAGGTGAGGGCCCTCGGAGTGTGGTGTCAGGAAAATAACCTCACACTCAACGTCAACAAAACTAAGGAGATGATTGTGGACTTCAGGAAACAGCAGAGGGAACTCCCCCCTATCCACATCGATGGAACAGTAGTGGAGAGGGTAGCTAGTTTTAAGTTCCTCGGCATACACATCACAGACAAACTGAATTGGTCCACTCACACTGACAGCGTCGTGAAGAAGGCGCAGCAGCGCCTATTCAACCTCAGGAGGCTGAAGAAATTCGGCTTGTCACCAAAAGCACTCACAAACTTCTACAGATGCACAATCGAGAGCATCCTGGCGGGCTGTATCACCGCCTGGTACGGCAACTGCTCCGCCCTCAACCGTAAGGCTCTCCAGAGGGTAGTGAGGACTGCACAACGCATCACCGGGGGCAAACTACCTGCAGTCCAGGACACCTACACCACCCGTTGTTACAGGAAGGCCATAAAGATCATCAAGGACATCAACCACCCGAACCACTGCCTGTTCACCCCGCTATCATCCAGAAGGTGAGGTCAGTACAGGTGCATCAAAGCTGGGACCGAGAGACTGAAAAACAGCTTCTATCTCAAGGACATCAGACTGTTAAACAGCCACCACTAACATTGAGTGGCTGCTGCCAACACACTGCCATTGACACTGACCCAACTCCAGCCATTTTAATAATGGGAATTGATGGGAAATTATGTAAATATATGGGGCGGCAGCGTAGCCTAGTGGTTAGAGCGTTGGACTAGTAACCGGAAGGTTGCTAGTTCAAACCCCCGAGCTGACAAGGTACAAATCTGTCGTTCTGCCCCTGAACAGGCAGTTAACCCACTGTTCCCAGGCCGTCATTGAAAATAAGAATATGTTCTTAACTGACTTGCCTGGTTAAATAAAGGTAAAATAAATAAATAAAATAAATATCACTAGCCACTTTAAACAATGCTACCTAATATAATGTTTACATACCCTACATTATTCATCTCATACGTATATACTGTACTCTACATCATCGACTGCATCCTTATGTAATACATGTATCACTAGCCACTTTAACTATGCCACTTTGTTTACTTTGTCTACACACTCATCTCATATGTATATACTGTACTCGATACCATCTACTGTATGCTGCTCTGTACCATCACTCATTCATATATCCTTATGTACATATTCCTTATCCCCTTACACTGTGTATAAGACAGTAGTTTTGGAATTGTTAGTTAGATTACATGTTGGTTATCACTGCATTGTCGGAACTAGAAGCACAAGCATTTCGCTACACTCGCATTAGCATCTGCTAACCATGTGTATGTGACAAATAAAATTTGATTTGATTTGATTTGATTTGAATCTGTTCTCTACCCTTAGAAACAGTCCACTGAGCTCCCATGTTAATCTGTTCTCTACCCATAGAAACAGTCCACTGAGCTCCCATGTTAATCTGTTCTCTACCCTTAGAAACAGTCCACTGAGCTCCCATGCCATGTTAATCTGTTTTCTACCCATAGAAACAGTCCACTGAGCTCCCATGTTAATCTGTTCTCTACCCATAGAAACAGTCCACTGAGCTCCCATGTTAATCTGTTCTCTACCCATAGAAACAGTCCACTGAGCTCCCATGTTAATCTGTTCTCTACCCATAGAAACAGTCCACTGAGCTCCCATGCCATGTTAATCTGTTCTCTACCCGTAGAAACAGTCCACTGAGCTCCCATGTTAATCTCTTCTCTACCCTTAGAAACAGTCCACTGAGCTCCCATGTTAATCTGTTCTCTACCCATAGAAACAGTCCACTGAGCTCCCATGTTAATCTGTTCTCTACCCATAGAAACAGTCCACTGAGCTCCCATGTTAATCTGTTCTCTACCCTTAGAAACAGTCCACTGAGCTCCCATGCCATGTTAATCTGTTCTCTACCCATAGAAACAGTCCACTGAGCTCCCATGTTAATCTGTTCTCTACCCTTAGAAACAGTCCACTGAGCTCCCATGTTAATCTGTTCTCTACCCATAGAAACAGTCCACTGAGCTCCCATGTTAATCTGTTCTCTACCCATAGAAACAGTCCACTGAGCTCCCATGTTAATCTGTTCTCTACCCTTAGAAACAGTCCACTGAGCTCCCATGTTAATCTGTTCTCTACCCATAGAAACAGTCCACTGAGATCCCCATGTCATGTTAATCGCGTTTCACTCAGACAACACTGTTTGTAATCAATCAGACTCTATTTCAAAGGAAACAATCCCTCATTAAGACCAGGTGTGGCCCAATTAGAGACAGCAGCCAACACACCTGAACACACTTTACAAGTTGAAGGACAGAGCGAGTTTTGTTGATGCTGAGAACGGAATTTATGTTTGTTTTTAAATAACATTCTTGGAACGTTCTTTGAACTTTAGTCCAGTTAAATGGAAATCTCAAAGAAGAAGGTTGTTTATCAGTGTGTTTGTTCACCTTCCGGAAATCGAGAGGGGAGGGAGAGAGGGAATATAGTCTGTATTTTGAAGAGGGTAAGTATGATTCTATTATAAGAGGTAGGAGGGTAAAGTATGATTCTATTATAAGAGGTAGGAGGGTAAGGAAGTATGATTCTACTATAAGAGGTAGGAGGGTAAAGAAGTATGATTCTATTATAAGAGGTAGGAGGGTAAAGAAGTATGATTCTATTATAAGAGGTAGGAGGGTAAAGAAGTATGATTATATTATAAGAGGTAGGAGGGTAAAGAAGTATGATTCTATTATAAGAGGTAGGAGGGGTAAAGTATGATTATATTATAAGAGGTAGGAGGGTAAAGAAGTATGATTCTACTATAAGAGGTTGGAGGGGTAAAGTATGATTCTACTATAAGAGGTAGGATGGTAAGGAAGTATGATTCTATTATAAGAGGTAGGAGGGTAAAGAAGTATGATTCTACTATAAGAGGTTGGAGGGGTAAAGTATGATTCTACTATAAGAGGTAGGAGGGTAAAGAAGTATGATTCTATTATAAGAGGTAGGAGGGTAAAGTATGATTATATTATAAGAGGTAGGAGGGGTAAAGTATGATTATATTATAAGAGGTAGGAGGGTAAAGAAGTATGATTATATTATAAGAGGTAGGAGGGTAAAGAAGTATGATTCTATTATAAGAGGTAGGAGGGTAAAGAAGTATGATTCTATTATAAGAGGTAGGAGGGTAAAGTATGATTCTATTATAAGAGGTAGGAGGTGTAAAGTATGATTCTATTATAAGAGGTAGGAGGTGTAAAGTATGATTCTATTATAAGAGGTAGGAGGGTAAAGAAGTATGATTCTATTATAAGAGGTAAGAGGGGTAAAGTATGATTCTACTATAAGAGGTAGGAGGGTAAAGAAGTATGATAATATTATAAGAGGTAGGAGGTGTAAAGTATGATTCTATTATAAGAGGTAGGAGGGGTAAAGTATGATTCTATTATAAGAGGTAGGAGGGTAAAGTATGATTATATTATAAGAGGTAGGAGGGTAAAGTATGATTATATTATAAGAGGTAGGAGGGGTAAAGAAGTATGATTCTATTATAAGAGGTAGGAGGGTAAAGTATGACTCTATTATAAGAGGTAGGAGGGTAAAGAAGTATGATTCTATTATAAGAGGTAGGAGGGTAAAGAAGTATGATTCTATTAGAACAGGTAGGAGGGCTGAGTAGAGATGACAGAAAGGCTGTGTCTCTGTGAGGGCTGAGTAGAGATAACAGAAAGGCTGTGTCTCTGTGAGGGCTGAGTAGAGATAACAGAAAGGCTGTGTCTCTGTGAGGGCTGAGTAGAGATAACAGAAATGCTGTGTCTCTGATGAGGGCTGAGTAGAGATAACAGAAATGCTGTGTCTCTGTGAGGGCTGAGTAGAGATGACAGAAAGGCTGTGTCTCTGTGAGGGCTGAGTAGAGATAACAGAAAGGCTGTGTCTCTGTGAGGGCTGAGTAGAGATAACAGAAATGCTGTGTCTCTGTGAGGGCTGAGTAGAGATGACAGAAAGGCTGTGTCTCTGTGAGGGCTGAGTAGAGATAACAGAAAGGCTGTGTCTCTGTGAGGGCTGAGTAGAGATAACAGAAAGGCTGTGTCTCTGTGAGGGCTGAGTAGAGATGACAGAAAGGCTGTGTCTCTGTGAGGGCTGAGTAGAGATAACAGAAAGGCTGTGTCTGTGAGGGCTGAGTAGAGATAACAGAAAGGTTGTGTCTCTGTGAGGGCTGAGTTAGAGATAACAGAAAGGCTGCGTCTCTGTGAGGGCTGAGTAGAGATAACAGAAAGGCTGTGTCTCTGTGAGGGCTGGATTAGAGATAACAGAAAGGCTGTGTCTCTGTGAGGGCTGAGTAGAGATAACAGAAAGGTTGTGTCTCTGTGAGGGCTGAGTAGAGATAACAGAAAGGCTGTGTCTCTGTGAGGGCTGAGTAGAGATAACAGAAAGGCTGTGTCTCTGTGAGGGCTGGGTTAGAGATAACAGAAAGGCTGTGTCTCTGTGAGGGCTGGATTAGAGATAACAGAAATGCTGTGTCTCTGATGAGGACAGAGAAGAGGAATGGTAAATGACAAAATAGACAAGAGTTCTTTATCGTCCTCTTCTTCCTGGCTGCACTCTTTCATCTGGAAGAGGAAGAGGGATGATCAACCCTCTTTTGTGTTTGGCTGGGACTCAGAGAGAATGAGAGAGACTATTGAACTAAATTACATGGATGGATAGATGGACTAATCTTAATGTCCCCCCCAACAAGCTCTCACAGTCTCACTGCAGAAACAGAGTTGAGGTTTAAATTCAGGCACTCGTTCTGAATGGTTGAGATAAGGGTTGTATATGGTGTGCACGCACACACGCACGCACGTGCACACACACACACACACACGCACACACACACACACACACACGCACACGCACACGCACACACGCACATGCACGCACACACGCACACGCACATGCACGCACGCGCACGCACACACACACACACACGCACATGCACACACGCACGCACACACACACACACACGCACGCACGCACGTACAAAGATAGATGGAGAATGAGAGAGAGATGGAGAGAGAGAGAGAGAGAGAGAGAGAGAGAGAGAGAGAGAGAGAGAGAGAGAGAGAGAGAGAGAGAGAGAGAGAGAGAGAGAGAGAGAGAGAGAGAGAGAGAGAGAGAGAGATGGAGAAAGAGAGAGAGATGAAGAAGGAGAAAGATAGAGAGGGGTTAGACCTGGGGTTAGAGAGAGAGCGAGCGACAGAGAGACAGAGAGAGAGATGGAGAAAGAGGGAGAGAGAGAGAGAGATAGATGGAGAAAGAGAGAGAGATGAAGAAGGAGAAAGTGAGAGAGGGGTTAGACCTGGGGTTAGAGAGAAAGCGAGCGACAGAGAGACAGAGAGAGAGATGGAGAAAGAGGGAGAGAGAGAGAGAGAGAGATGGAGAAAGAGAGAGAGATGAAGAAGGAGAAAGAGAGAGAGGGGTTAGACCTGGGGTTAGAGAGAAAGCGAGCGACAGAGAGACAGAGACAGAGATGGAGAAAGAGGGAGAGAGAGAGAGAGGGGAATATATGCTGATGTGTGGATGTTCCAGCCTGCTCCAATCATCAGATGGAATTACTCTATCTGTCAATCATCCTTCAGCCAACCCCCGAGAAGGGCGGTGACCTATCTCTGGGGTCACAACACACTAACACAGCTGGCCTGTATAACCCAAACTAAAGGTCTTATAACCCAAACTAAAGGTCTTATAACCCAAACTAAAGGTCTTATAACCCAAACTAAAGGTATTGTGTTGTTATAACCCAAACTAAAGGTCTTATAACCCAAACTAAAGGTC
>NW_025747844.1:0-20000 GCF_021184085.1 Oncorhynchus gorbuscha | reverse complement strand
ACTAACACTAGTAATAATACTAATAACAATAATACTACTACCACTACTAACACTAGTAATAATACTACTAACAATAATACTACTACCACTACTAACACTAGTAATAATACTAATAACAATAATACTACTACCACCACTACTACTACTAGTGATAATACTACTAATAATAATACTATTACCACTACTAACACTAGTAATAATACTAATAACAATAATACTATTACCACTACTAACACTAGTAATAATACTAATAACAATAATACTACTACCACTACTAACACTAGTAATAATACTAATAACAATAATACTACTACCACTACTAACACTAGTAATAATACTAATAACAATAATACTACTACCACTACTACTACTACTAACACTAGTAATAATACTAATAACAATAATACTATTACCACTACTAACACTAGTAATAATACTAATAACAATAATACTACTACCACTACTACTACTAGCGATAATACTAATAACAATAATACTACTACCACTACTACTACTACTAACACTAGTAATAATACTAATAACAATAATACTACTACCACTACTACTACTAGTGATAATACTACTAATAATAATACTATTACCACTACTACTACTAGTGATAATACTACTAATAATAATACTACTACCACTACTAACACTAGTGATAATACTACTAATAATAATACTACTACCACTACTAACACTAGTAATAATACTAATAACAATAATACTATTACCACTACTAACACTAGTAATAATACTAATAACAATAATACTACTACCACTACTAACACTAGTAATAATACTAATAACAATAATACTACTACCACTACTAACACTAGTAATAATACTAATAACAATAATACTACTACCACTACTACTACTACTAACACTAGTAATAATACTAATAACAATAATACTACTACCACTACTACTACTAGTGATAATACTACTAATAATAATACTATTACCACTACTAACACTAGTAATAATACTAATAACAATAATACTATTACCACTACTAACACTAGTAATAATACTAATAACAATAATACTACTACCACTACTAACACTAGTAATAATACTAATAACAATAATACTACTACCACTACTAACACTAGTAATAATACTAATAACAATAATACTACTACCACTACTACTACTAGTGATAATACTACTAATAATAATACTACTACCACTACTAACACTAGTAATAATACTACTAATAATAATACTACTACCACTACTAACACTAGTAATAATACTAATAACAATAATACTACTACCACTACTACTACTAGTGATAATACTAATACCAATACTACCGCTACTACCACTACTACTACTAGTAATAATACTAATAACAATAATACTACTACCACTACTAACACTAGTAATAATACTAATAACAATAATACTACTACCACTACTAACACTAGTAATAATACTAATAACAATAATACTACTACCACTACTAACACTAGTAATAATACTAATAACAATAATACTACTACCACTACTAACACTAGTAATAATACTAATAACAATAATACTACTACCACTACTACTACTAGTAATAATACTAATAACAATAATACTACTACCACTACTAACACTAGTAATAATACTAATAACAATAATACTACTACCACTACTACTACTAATAATAATACTACTACCACTACTACTACTAGTAATAATACTACTAATAATAATACTACTACCACTACTAACACTAGTAATAATACTAATAACAATAATACTACTACCACTGCTACTAATAATAATACTACTACCACTACTACTACTAGTAATAATACTACTAATAATAATACTACTACCACTACTAACACTAGTAATAATACTAATAACAATAATACTACTACCACTACTACTACTAGTAATAATACTACTAATAATAATACTACTACCACTACTAACACTAGTAATAATACTAATAACAATAATACTACTACCACTACTAACACTAGTAATAATACTAATAACAATAATACTACTACCACTACTACTACTAGTGATAATACTAATACCAATACTACCGCTACTACCACTACTACTACTAGTGATAATACTACTAATAATAATACTACTACCACTGCTACTAATAATAATAATACTAATAAAAATACTACTACCACTACTAATAATAATAATAATACTAATAAAAATACTACTACCACTACTACTACTAGTAATAATACTAATACCAATACTACCGCTACTACCACTACTACTACTAGTGATAATACTACTAATAATAATACTACTACCACTACTAACACTAGTAATAATACTACTAATAATAATACTACTACCACTACTACTACTAGTGATAATACTACTAATAATAATACTACTACCACTACTACTAATAATAATACTACTACCACTACTAACACTAGTAATAATACTACTAATAATAATACTACTACCACTACTAACACTAGTAATAATACTAATAATAATACTACTACCACTACTACTACTAATAATAATACTAATAAAAATACTAGACCACCTCCTCCTCCTAGTCCCACTCCACTACTAGACCACCTCCTCCTCCTAGCCCCACTACACTACTAGACCTCCTCCTCCTCCTAGTCCGACTCCTCTACTAGACCACCTCCTCCTCCTAGTCCCACTCCACTACTAGACCACCTCCTCCTCCTAGCCCCACTACACTACTAGACCTCCTCCTCCTCCTAGTCCGACTCCACTACTGGACCACATCCTCCTCCTAGTCCCACTCCACTACTAGACCACCTACTCCTCCTAGTCCCACTCCACTACTAGACCACCTCCTCCTCCTAGTCCCACTCCACTACTAGACCACCTCCTCCTCCTAGTCCCACTCCACTACTAGACCACCTCCTCCTCCTAGTCCCACTCCACTACTAGACCACCTCCTCCTCCTAGTCCCACTCCACTACTAGACCTCCTCCTCCTCCTAGTCCCACTCCACTACTAGACCACCTCCTCCTCCTAGTCCCACAACACTACTAGACCACCTCCTCCTCCTAGTCCCACTCCTCTACTAGACCAACTCCTCCTCCTAGTCCCAGTCCACTACTAGACCACCTCCTCCTCCTAGTCCCACTACACTACTAGACCACCTCCTCCTCCTAGTCCCACTCCTCTACTAGACCACCACCTCCTCCTAGTCCTACTCCACTACTAGACCACCACCTCCTCCTAGTCCCACTCCACTACTAGACCACCTGCTCCTCCTAGTTCCCCACACTACTAGACCACCTCCTCCTCCTAGTCCCACTCCACTACTAGACCACCTCCTCCTCCAAGTCCCACTCCACTACTAGACCACCTCCTCCTCCTAGTTCCCCACACTACTAGACCACCTGCTCCTCCTAGTTCCCCACACTACTAGACCACCTCCTCCTCCTAGTCCCACTCCACTACTAGACCACCTCCTCCTCCAAGTCCCACTCCACTACTAGACCACCTCCTCCTCCTAGTTCCCCACACTACTAGACCACCTCCTCCTCCTAGTCCCACATCACTACTAGACCACCTCCTCCTCCTAGTCCCACTACACTACTAGACCACCTCCTCCTCCTAGTCCCACTCCACTACTAGACCTCCTCCTCCTCCTAGTCCCACTCCACTACTAGACCACCTCCTCCTCCTAGTCCCACAACACTACTAGACCACCTCCTCCTCCTAGTCCCACTCCTCTACTAGACCAACTCCTCCTCCTAGTCCCAGTCCACTACTAGACCACCTCCTCCTCCTAGTCCCACTACACTACTAGACCACCTCCTCCTCCTAGTCCCACTCCTCTACTAGACCACCACCTCCTCCTAGTCCTACTCCACTACTAGACCACCACCTCCTCCTAGTCCCACTCCACTACTAGACCACCTGCTCCTCCTAGTTCCCCACACTACTAGACCACCTCCTCCTCCTAGTCCCACTCCACTACTAGACCACCTCCTCCTCCAAGTCCCACTCCACTACTAGACCACCTCCTCCTCCTAGTTCCCCACACTACTAGACCACCTGCTCCTCCTAGTTCCCCACACTACTAGACCACCTCCTCCTCCTAGTCCCACTCCACTACTAGACCACCTCCTCCTCCAAGTCCCACTCCACTACTAGACCACCTCCTCCTCCTAGTTCCCCACACTACTAGACCACCTCCTCCTCCTAGTCCCACATCACTACTAGACCACCTCCTCCTCCTAGTCCCACTACACTACTAGACCACCTCCTCCTCCTAGTCCCACTCCACTTCTAGACCACCTCCTCCTCCTAGTCCCACTCCACTACTAGACCACCTCCTCCTCCTAGTCCCACTCCACTACTAGACCACCTCCTCCTCCTAGACCCACTCCACTACTATACCACCTCCTCCTCCTAGTCCCACTCCACTACTAGACCACCTCCACCTAGTCCCACTCCACTACTAGACCACCTCCTCCTCCTAGTCCCACTCCACTACTAGACCACCTCCTCCTCCTAATCCCACTCCACTACTAGACCACCTCCTCCTCCTCCTAGTCCCACTCCACTACTAGACCACCTCCTCCTCCTAGTCCCACTCCACTACTAGACCACCTCCTCCTCCTAGTCCCACTCCACTAGACCACCTCCTCCTCCTAGTCCCACTCCACTACTAGACCACCTCCTCCTCCTAGTCCCACTCCACTACTAGACCACCTCCTCCTCCTAGTTCCCCACACTACTAGACCACCTCCTCCTCCTAGTCCCACTCCACTACTAGACCACCTCCTCCTCCTAGTCCCACTCCACTAGACCACCTCCTCCTCCTAGTTCCCCACACTACTAGACCACCTCCTCCTCCTAGTCCCACTCCACTACTAGACCACCTCCTCCTCCTAGCCCCACTTCACTAGACCACCTCCTCCTCCTAGCCCCACTCCACTAGACCACCTCCTCCTCCTAGTCCCACTCCACTACTAGACCTCCTCCTCCTCCTAGCCCCACTCCACTAGACCTCCTCCTCCTCCTAGCCCCACTCCATTAGACCTCCTCCTCCTCCTAGCCCTACTCCTCCACACAGGCTCATGATCCAAACGTACCTGTTAGACAGTGCATCACATCCACATTGTAAAAGATCCTCCAACATCCCAACCATTTATTGGACTGTTCCAGCAACGAGATCTCACACTCTTACTTCACTGTTTAACGTTTGTCCTGTGTTTGGGGGGGGGGTTGAGGGGTCGATAACCTTTCTGTTGGTGAAGATAGTAACTAAATGTTCATGTTGCTAAAACAGAAAAGGATTGGACAGTTAAACATACAACAACGTTATTCCCCCAAATCCCAAAGTATCTGTTCGAGGTTTGGAATAAAGGTTAATTAAAACTGTTTATTTCTTTTTTTTTTTATGAACTATTGCCAAGCACAATAATTGATCCCATGATCCTCGGAGCTGAAGTGTGCGGATTTAGTGGATGGCAAAACGTGCTCACGTCGCCCCATGTGGATGGGAGGTCCTCTACCGACGTCCTGGGGAGAAAACGTAGATTATTGAAGTCTGTCTGGTGTGATCTCTGGTCTTCAGGGACGACTTGTATTGAAGACACATTGAGTTGGTCATCTGGAAGTGTGTTTTCTCTGTAACATGGATCCCAACATCAACTTCAACCAACGCCCTCCTCCCCCTCCTCCCCCTCCTCCCTGTTTCTGCCCTCCCTCCCTGTTCCTGCCCTCCCTCCCTCCCCCACCTACCTCCCTGTTTCTGCCCTCCCTACCCCTCCCCCTCCTACCTCCCTGTTTCTGCCCTCCCTACCCCTCCCCCTCCTACCTCCCTGTTTCTGCCCTCCCTCCCCCTCCTACCTCCCTGTTTCTGCCCTCCCTCCCTCCCCCTCCCCCTCCTACCTCCCTGTTTCTGCCCTCCCTCCCCCTCCTACCTCCCTGTTTCTGCCCTCCCTCCCTACCCCTCCCCCTCCTACCTCCCTGTTTCTGCCCTCCCTCCCCCTCCACCTCCCTCCCCCTCCTACCTCCCTTCCTGTTTCTGCCCTCCCCCTCCCCCTTCTCCCTCCCTGTTTCTGCCCTCCCTCCCCCTCCACCTCCCTCCCTCCCTGTTTCTGCCCTCCCTCCCCCTCCTACCTCCCTTCCTGTTTCTGCCATCCCTCTCCCTCCCACCTCCCTGTTTCTGCCCCACCCCAGTCTTAAAGCACAGATAGATAGTCTGTTAGTTGAGGTTCCAGAACAGTTCCTTGTGAATGGTGATATTTTATTCTACTCAGAATCTCTACAGAGGAAGAAAACCCAGTGCACTGTACACACAACTCCTTGTGAAATTCACACACAAAAAATATCCTTTTTTTAAACTCTTTAGAATTATAATTCTCATGTATTTGATTATGAATTTACAAGCGATTTATTACAGGTGTTTAATATTCAAAATAGTTCCTTCGTCTCATGAGGAAATATTATCGTTAATTTAAAAAAGAAAAAAAAGCATCTATTCTTTACAGCAAACAATGAAGAAAGAGGATGTCATATCTTTGGAAAGGGCTCATTTACACACAGGTCAACTTCCTGGTTACGCAGGTCAACTTCCTGGTTACGCAGGTCAACTTCCTGGTTACAGGTGGGAAGGGTAAGGAAAGAAAAAGCAGAGCTGGTGATATTTTTTCACCTGCAGTCAGGGGAATGAGCAAAAGGAAGTCCACCTTACCTGACAAAGCCCTGACCCCTGACCCCTGACCCCTGTAGCACGAGCGGAGTGGAGATAGTGACTCATCAGCCAATAGGGTTATAAGTCAGTCTGGGGGTGGGGGGGGGGGGGGGGGGTCAAAGCTTTGCCTTCTTCCCAAAACAGCATCATCATCATCTTCTTCATCATCATCATCATCATCATCTTCATCATCATCATCATCATCTTCATATTATTGAATAAGGTGCTTGTTCTGTCATACGTATGTTATACAACTCTTCATCACCACCATCATCATCATCATCATCATCATCATCATCTTCATCATCACCATCATCATCATCATCACTACCATCATCACCACCATCATCACCATCATCGTCATCATCATCACCACCATCATCACCATCATCGTCATCATCATCATCATCATCATCATCATCATCATCATCATCATCATCATCATCGTCATCATCATCATCGTCATCATCATCATCATCACACCTGTTAAAAAGGAAAAGCAGTAGAAGTGTTTACATCAGGGGTTGCATGCCGTTACCTCAGTATTATTTATCATTGAAACATCATTAAAATACATTTTAAAAGAGCAGGAGATGGTTTTTTTCCATCACAATAAGACAAAAGACAGCAACAAAATTAAAAAATAACAGTTTCTATGAAAAAAAAAAAGTATAATATAATTTTAGATAAAACGAGAAGCTCCCCCTTCCCCCCCCACCACCCCCAAAATTAATAATAAATAAGAATACATGTTTTTTTCTCTCTTATGAGTTCATTAAAACGCTATTAAAGTGTTTTGGAGAGAGCTTGATATTTTTACATGTGCATAATGCCAACCTGTCAGCCCCATTCAGGCAGCATAGAAGAGGAAGATAGACATTGAAGTGTTTTAAGGATACATATGATGAACAATAATATAATGTAGAGTAGGATAAGAAAAACAGATGACTGAGGAGGAGGAAGAGAGAAGGAGGAGGAGGTGGAGGAGGAGGAGGAAGAGGAGTGGGGAAGTGGGGCTGGTCAACGGTGGGTAAACTGAAGAGACTATCCCCAGGGCGAGAGGAGAGAAAGAGAGAGACAGAGAGAGAGATAGAGAGGGAGGGGGGGAGAGAGAGGGAGAGAGAGAGAGAGAGAGAGAGAGAGAGAGAGAGGAGATGAGGAGGCTATACTGCAGTGTTTCACCAGAGAGAGAGAGAGAGAGAGAGAGAGACAGAGAGAGAGAGACAGAGAGAGAGAGAGAGACAGACAGACAGACAGACAGACACAGACAGACAGACAGACAGACAGACAGACAGACAGACAGACAGACAGACAGACAGACAGGCAGAGAGAGAGATAGAGAGAGAGAGAGAGAGAGAGAGAGGGAGAGAGAGAGAGAGACAGAGAGATGGGAGATGAGGAGGCTATACTGCAGTGTTTCACCAGAGAGAGCGATTCAACGAGTTCCGTGAAAGCTGTTCGAAACGCTTCAATGACGACTGACTGACCGACATCACCATCAGTGATGTGTACCGTTTAGAGAAGTGTGCTCTGCCTCGCCTTGACATCATCCCACCTCTTCCTCTCTCTCCTTCATCCTCCTCCTTACTACAACTCACAACCCATCCACTCATCCCTCCTCTTCCTCTCTCTCGTTCCCCCTCTCCGTCCCTCTCTATCCCCCTCTTCCTCTCTCTCGTCCCCCCTCTTCTTCCCTCTCCCATCCCCCCTCTTCCTCTCTCTCGTTCCCTCCTCTTCCTCTCTCTCTCCTTGTAACAGTGGCAGAGAATCTGGAAGAACTTGGACAAGTAAACATGTGAAGAAGAAGGAGAAACCAGCTGAATGATGTAGCAGCATCTATACCTCTGAGGGGGGGTGTAGAGACTCCAGCTGAATGGATGGTCCCTCTACGAGACGTAGCAGCTTCTATACCTCTGAGGGGGGGTGTAGAGACTCCAGCTGAATGGATGGTCCTCTACGAGACGTAGCAGCTTCTATATCTCTGAGGGGGGGGGGTGTAGAGACTCCAGCTGAATGGATGGTCCCTCTATGAGACGTAGCAGCTTCTATATCTCTGAGGGGGAGGGGGTTTAGAGACTCCAGCTGAATGGATGGTCCCTCTACGAGACGTAGCAGCTTCTATACCTCTGAGGGGGGGTGTAGAGACTCCAGCCGAATGGATGGTCCCTCTATGAGACGTCAGCTTCTATATCTCTGCTCCAGCTGAATGGATGGTCCCTCTACGAGACGTAGCAGCTTCTATATCTCTGAGGGGGGGGGGTTTAGAGACTCCAGCTGAATGGATGGTCCCTCTACGAGACGTAGCAGCTTCTATACCTCTGAGGGGGGGTGTAGAGACTCCAGCTGAATGGATGGTCCCTCTATGAGACGTAGCAGCTTCTATATCTCTGAGGGGGGGGGGTGTAGAGACTCCAGCCGAATGGATGGTCCCTCTATGAGACGTAGCAGCTTCTATATCTCTGAGGGGGAGGGGGTGTAGAGACTCCAGCTGAATGGATGGTCCCTCTATGAGACGTAGCAGCTTCTATATCTCTGAGGGGAGGGGGTGTAGAGACTCCAGCTGAATGGATGGTCCCTCTATGAGACGTAGCAGCTTCTATATCTCTGAGGGTGGGGGGGGGGGGGGGGTGATTTAGCGTGTGTGTTGTTGTATCGCGTCGCTACACGTTGAAAACACACAAAACCATCCTGAGGTATTTTTTGATTCGATATAATTAATCAACCAATCAAAAAAAGAGTCACATGAGTTGCTGAGAGGGTTTGATGTAGTTTTGTACAGTACGATGCTACATACGTGTGTGTGTGTGTGTGTGTGTGTGTGTGTGTGTGTGTGTGTGTGTGTGTGTGTGTGTGTGTGTGTGTGTGTGTGTGTGTGTGTGTGTGTGTGTGTGTGTGTGTTGTCATGCGTGCGTTATAAGCGGCGGTGGTTTAAGGTTGTAAAACACCAAAGTAAAAAAAACAATTCAAGCATCAAGGTTTTATCATGCTGTTTACCAGACAGACAGATGATGAAGACAATAGAGACATATCCTCTCACACACACACACACACACACACACACACACACACACACACACACACACACACACACACACCCCGAGGTTTCCTCCAGCAGTCCTCAGTCCCGAGGTTGGGGGTGGAGGAGACAAGACGGAGACAGACTTTAAGAGGCCTGACCGCCAGACGGAAACAGACTTTAAGAGGCCTGACCGCCAGACAGAGACAGACTTTAAGAGGACTGACCGCCTGACACACAAACAGTTTTCGATTTACAAAAAAAAAAAATTGTCGTCATAGTCCGATAGCAACACAACGTGTTGCCGTGGAGATTCGGAAGTACCCTGTTTCCAAGGGGATAGAAAGACAACAAAAAACACGCCAGCTCTGTCCAGTGGCGAGTTGAGAAGAGATCGTTCGGAGCGTTCGGCGGCGTGAGAAGGTGGAACGTTCGGCACGCAGTCCGGGGGGGTTTGGTCTCTTCGCTCTCTGGCCACCCCCCCTCCTCTCTGGCCACCCCCTCCTCTCTGGCCACCCCCTCCTCTCTGGCCACACCCCTCCTCTCTGGCCACCCCCCTCCTCCTCCTCTTTTTGTTTGAGGAAGAAGAAGAAGTAGCAGAATCCAAAACTGTTACTAAAACTCAGGGTTATTTTCTCCTCTGATTGCTGATTGGTTAATCCCCTCTCCTCCGTTGATAGTCAGCGAGACCAGCATTCATTTAGAGTTGAACAAAGTGGTGCCAACCACACCCTGAATATAACACATGCTAAATAATTAAGCTGAGTGAATATTTAAAACATTATAACTTCGAAAGATGTAAGGAGGATAAAAGATCTGAAATAAGGGGTTATTATTACGTTAAAACTAAATTTAGTTTTAAAGAGAATTTTTAAAATAAAATTTTAAAAAAGCAAGGTTGCTATATTTTCTATGTGCAGTCACTAATCAAAAATACCCAGAATCCCTCACCGGCAGGTTTTCCGTTCACCTGTAAACACACGTTTTTATAAACTACAACTCCCAAAGTGTATAAACTACAAATCCCACAGCCCATTTCTGACCAAGCGTACCCCTCAGCAAGCTCAACCCAGCCCTCACTTAGCTAGCTCTACCCAGCCCTCACTAAGCTAGCTCTACACAGCCCTCACTAAGCTAGCTCAACCCAGCCCTCACTAAGCTAGCTCTACACAGCCCTCACTAAGCTAGCTCTACACAGCCCTCACTAAGCTAGCTCTACACAGCCCTCACTAAGCTAGCTCTACCCAGCCCTCACTAAGCTAGCTCTACACAGCCCTCACTAAGCTAGCTCTACACAGCCCTCACTAAGCTAGCTCTACACAGCCCTCACTAAGCTAGCTCTACACAGCCCTCACTAAGCTAGCTCTACCCAGCTCTCACTAAACTAGGTCTAACCAGCCATCACTAAACTAGATCTATCCAGCCATCACTAAACTAGATCTATCCAGCCATCACTCTTCCCGAGACCTGTCGAACCAGGACCGACTTCTTCCTGCTCTCTGTTGTAAGCTCTCTCTACCTTGTCTCTCTCTCTCTTGTCTCTCTACCTTGTCTCTCTCTCTGTCTCTCTCTGTCTCTCTCTGTCTCTCTCTCTCTGTCTTTCTCTCTGTCTCTCTCTCTCTGTCTTTCTCTCTGTCTCTCTCTCTCTGTCTTTCTCTCTCTCTCTCTCTCTCTCTCTCTCTCTCTCTCTCTCTCTCTCTCTCTCTCTCTCTCTCTCTCTCTCTCCCTCTACCTTGTCTCTCTTTCTACCTTGTCTCTCTCTCTCTGTCTCTCTCTCTCTCTCTCGTCTCTCTACCTTGTCTCTCCCTCTCTTGTCTCTCTACCTTGTCTCTCTCTTTCTCTCTCTCTCTGTCTCTGTCTCTCTCTCTTCCTCTCTCTCTCTCTCTCTCTCTCCCTTGTCTCTCTACCTTGTCTCTCTCTCTACCTTGTCTCTCTCTCTACCTTGTCTCTCTCTCTCTCTCTCTCTCTCTCTCTCTCTCTCTCTCTCTCTCTCTCTCTCTCTCTCTCTCTCTCTCTCTCTCTCTCTCTCTCTCGTCTCTCTCTCTCTTGTCTCTCTACCTTGTCTCTCTCTCTCGTCTCTCTTTCTCTTGTCTCTCTACCTTGTCTCTCTCTCTACCTTGTCTCTCTCTCTCTCTCGCTCTCTCTCTCTCGTCTCTCTCTCTCTTGTCTCTCTACCTTGTCTCTCGCTCTCGTCTCTCTCTTGTCTCTCTACCTTGTCTCTTTCTCTTCTCTTCTCTCTCTCCTCTTCTCTATTTCTTCTCTCTCTCTCTCTCTCTCTCTCTCTCTCTCTCTCTCTCTCTCTCTCTCTCTCTCTCTCTCTCTCTCTCTCTCTCTCTCTCTCTCTCACTCTCTCTCACTCTCTTGCTCTCTCCTCTTCCTCTCTCCCTGCCAGATATGCTGGTGGCCATATTTGTCATGATAAGAGGCGTAGTGGCCACATCAAACACCAACCATCTGTCAGGCTGTCTGTCTCCCCCTGTCCTCCCCCTCCTCTCCTCTCCTCTCCTTCTCTCTGTTAGGCTGTCTGTCCCCCCCTCTTCTTCTCTCCCCCTGGGTTGGGCTAAACTACGGCTACCTCTCTGTCTGTCTGTCTCCGCGTCTGTCTGTAGGTCTGTCTGTCTGTCTGTCCTTCTGTTTATCAAGTCACAGAGCTGTAGACTAGCTAGACTGACTAACAGGGGGAACAGAGGGGAGGAGGAGGGAGGAGTGAGGAGGAGGGGGGAGGAGAAGCCAATTCCAGATCCAAGCCCCCCTCCTCCCTACCAACTGTCCACATCCTATCTCTCTCTCTCCTGATTCCTCCTCCTCTCTCTCTCTCTCCTGATTCCTCCTCCTCTCTATCTCTCTCTCCTGATTCCCCCTCCTCTCTCTCTCTCTCCTGATTCCTCCTCCTCTCTCTCTCTCTCCTGATTCCTCCTCCTCTCTATCTCTCCTGATTCCTCCTCCTCTCTATCTCTCTCTCCTGATTCCTACTCCTCTCTATCTCTCTCCTGATTCCTCCTCCTCTCTATCTCTCTCCTGATTCCTCCTCCTCTCTATCTCTCCTGATTCCTCCTCCTCTCTCTCTCTCTCCTGATTCCTCCTCCTCTCTCTCTCTCTCCTGATTCCTCCTCCTCTCTATCTCTCTCTCCTGATTCCTACTCCTCTCTATCTCTCTCCTGATTCCTCCTCCTCTCTATCTCTCTCCTGATTCCCCCTCCTCTCTATCTCTCTCCTGATTCCTCCTCCTCTCTATCTCTCTCTCCTGATTCCTCCTCCTCTCTCTCTCTCTCCTGATTCCCCCTCCTCTCTATCTCTCTCCTGATTCCTCCTCCTCTCTATCTCTCTCTCTCCTGATTCCTCCTCCTCTCTATCTCTCTCTCTCCTGATTCCCCCTCCTCTCTATCTCTCTCTCTCCTGATTCCCCCTCCTCTCTATCTCTCTCTCTCTCCTGATTCCCCCTCCTCTCTATCTCTCTCTCTCTCCTGATTCCCCCTCCTCTCTATCTCTCTCTCTCTCCTGATTCCTCCTCCTCTCTCTATCTCTCCTGATTCCTCCTCCTCTCTATCTCTCTCTCTCTCCTGATTCCTCCTCCTCTCTCTATCTCTCCTGATTCCTCCTCCTCTCTATCTCTCTCTCTCCTGATTCCTCCTCCTCTCTATCTCTCTCTCTCCTGATTCCTCCTCCTCTCTATCTCTCTCTCCTGATTCCTCCTCCTCTCTCTATCTCTCCTGATTCCTCCTCCTCTCTATCTCTCTCCTGATTCCTCCTCCTCTCTATCTCTCTCTCTCCTGATTCCTCCTCCTCTCTATCTCTCTCTCCTGATTCCTCCTCCTCTCTCTATCTCTCCTGATTCCTCCTCCTCTCTCTCTCTCTCCTGATTCCTCCTCCTCTCTCTCTCTCCTGATTCCTCCTCCTCTCTATCTCTCTCTCTCCTGATTCCTCCTCTCTCTCTCTCTCCTGATTCCTCCTCCTCTCTATCTCTCTCTCCTGATTCCTCCTCCTCTCTATCTCTCTCTCCTGATTCCTCCTCCTCTCTATCTCTCTCTCCTAATTCCTCCTCCTCTCTCTCTCTCCTGATTCCTCCTCCTCTCTCTCTCTCTCCTGATTCCTCCTCCTCTCTCTCTCTCTCCTGATTCCTCCTCCTCTCTATCTCTCTCTCCTGATTCCCCCTCCTCTCTATCTCTCCTGATTCCCCCTCCTCTCTATCTCTCTCTCCTGATTCCCCCTCCTCTCTATCTCTCTCTCCTGATTCCCCCTCCTCTCTATCTCTCTCTCCTGATTCCTCCTCCTCTCTATCTCTCTCTCCTGATTCCCCCTCCTCTCTATCTCTCCTGATTCCCCCTCCTCTCTATCTCTCTCTCTCCTGATTCCCCCTCCTCTCTATCTCTCTCTCCTGATTCCCCCTCCTCTCTATCTCTCTCTCCTGATTCCCCCTCCTCTCTCTCTCTCTCCTGATTCCTCCTCTCTATCTCTCTCCTGATTCCTCCTCCTCTCTATCTCTCTCCTGATTCCCCCTCCTCTCTATCTCTCTCTCTCTCCTGATTCCCCCTCCTCTCTATCTCTCTCTCTCTCCTGATTCCTCCTCCTCTCTATCTCTCTCTCTCTCCTGATTCCCCCTCCTCTCTATCTCTCTCCTGATTCCTCCTCCTCTCTATCTCTCTCCTGATTCCTCCTCCTCTCTCTCTCTCCTGATTCCTCCTCCTCTCTCTCTCCTGATTCCTCCTCCTCTCTCTCTCCTGATTCCCCCTCCTCTCTATCTCTCTCCTGATTCCTCCTCCTCTCTCTCTCCTGATTCCTCCTCCTCTCTCTCTCCTGATTCCTCCTCCTCTCTATCTCTCTCTCTCTCCTGATTCCTCCTCCTCTCTATCTCTCTCTCTCTCCTGATTCCTCCTCCTCTCTCTCTCCTGATTCCTCCTCCTCTCTCTCTCTCTCTCCTGATTCCTCCTCCTCCTCTCTCTCTCTCCTGATTCCCCCTCCTCTCTATCTCTCTCTCTCTCCTGATTCCTCCTCCTCTCTATCTCTATCTCTCTCCTGATTCCTCCTCCTCTCTCTCTCTCTCCTGATTCTACCTCCTACTGTCTGTCTGTCTGTCTGTCTGTCTGTCTGTCTGTCTGTCTGTCTGTCTGTCTGTCTGTCTGTCTGTCTGTCTGTCTGTCTGTCTGTCTGTCTGTCTGTCTGTCTGTCTGTCTGTCTGTCTGTCTGTCTGTCTGTCTGTCTGTCTGTCTGTCCATGAATCATATGACGGGCCAAACCTCTCACTACAACTCCCCTGGAAGGAACAGAGAGATCCGTAGAGAGAGAGAGAGGTCTACAACTCCCCTGGAAGGAACATAGAGATTAGTAGAGAGAGAGCTTCAACTCCCCTGGAAGAAACAGAGAGATCAGCAGAGAGGGAGAGAGAGCTTCAACTCCCCTGGTACGTATATCTGGCTTAACATGTGAGTAGTAGTAGCTGTAGTAGCAGAAGAAGAATAATAGGTGTGTCTATGGCATCCTAAGTGGATAGTAGATAGTTATAAACTATAATAAAACACAGCAGAAAGACTTCGTAATAACCTACGAATAATTATAATCAGTAAGTGAATTAAACGTCTGACTCCAGACTGGGTATCTTCTTATAAACCCGTCTATTGCTGAACTGGGCTGAGTTTAGTACCCCTCGCGGTGCGGCTGAGTAAGAACTCGTCTTATTGGCTACATAAGGCATCACATGCTCTGTAATGTACATGTCATTGGCTGGTATCCGTCCTCCGTCCCGGGAGCAGTAGGAAGCGGCGGATTTGACCGAGGATCTCAGATTGTTTTCGTTGCGTTGCGATGTTTTGAGCCCTCCTCCTCCCAGCTGTTTGTAAATGTCGGAGGAGCTGCGTCCGTGGACGGGCGCGCGTCGTCCCTCAGCGAAGACGCCATGAAGGGGTTGTCAGAGCCATGTTCGGGGTACAGTGACTTGCTCCGTTTGTTCTCCTCCAGGTTGAACAGCATCGACCTGGAGCCCAAAAGCTTGTCGGCCTGGCGGACGCTGAAAAGGTTGGCGTAGGGAGAATCGTCCAGGAAGCAGCGGTCTTTCTCTTTGAGGCTGACGGAGCGAGCCGGACGCCCCAGATCTATTTCTTTAGGCTTCTCCAGCATGATGTTGTCGAACGAGTGTTGGCGGGACATACGCAAGCGGTTTCTCTTCTGGACGTGCGGACCGTCCGTCTGAGGCCAGTAGTGGCCGAACATCTCGTCCTGATGTTGATGCATTCCCTGGTCGGTCAGCAGGGCGTCCTGGAGCAGCTGGTCTTCGCTGATGTCGTAGAGGTTAGCAGTGTGGAGGCACGCTTCGCAGCGGTTGTAGGGCGAGCGGGCGGCGGCGGCGGCTGCGGCGGGCGACAGAAGCGGTGTTTGTGGGCGTGTAGTGACCCGGGGTGTAGCTGCTACTGGCAGGGAACTTGGACAGACACGAGCGGCAATGGGTTTGTTTGGAACGGTCGTTGGTCTCGTGGGGCGACAGGGACGAGCTCTTATCCTTCACGCCGTAGTGTTTAGAGTAAGTCGAGTCCGGGAGCAGGTCGACGTCGGCGTGGTGCAGCGGGGACGAGTTGAGGTGGATGATTGGCTGATCCTGACACTTCCTGTAGTTGTCGTTGTGGTCAGAGTAGATCTCTGGGTAGTCCAGGTCGTCGGCGGCCAGGCCTCGACTTTCGCGGTAGTGTAAAGGATCAGAGTTGAGATTGAGTTCTGAGTCTATGGTGTAGATCTGTCCTTGTCCCTGTCCTCCCACTCCTCCACCCCCTCCACTGCCCTGCTTAGTCTTTAAGTAGGACAGCTCTACTTCGCTGCAGTCCCTTGGGTATTTCGACGTCACCTGTCTTTTTTTTAATCCGTCCTTGTTCTTCAGGTGCTTGTTGTTTTCTGGGTCCTGGTACGAACCGCCTCCTCCTCGGCTGGAGCAGTCAGAGATGTCTGAGTGAGCTGCTTCCTCCGGAAGGTATCGTTGCGTCTTCATGGAGATGCGGGGTCGGGGACAGCATGTCTGGGCCCGGGACACCTGGACCATGCCGCATTGTGTCCACGGACTTCTTCCACAGGCCTCTGGGTTTGGCGTTGGTCTGGGCGGCATCCGCGCTCACCGCCACTTCCACGGAGTTTGGGTTTGACTCGTTGAGGGTCAGAGGGTGCTGTCCGCCTTGGAAGATGTAGTTATTCAGGTGGTCTTTGTGTCGGTTGGCCAGGTACGCCTGGAGGTCGCCCGTATCGCCGTAGATCACCTCTTTAGGGGCGTAGCTTCGATTGTCGGCGTAGATGAAGTTACCTTAAAATAAAATATATATTTAAAATAACTGACTTGCCAAGTTAAATAAAGGTTAAATAAATCAAATAAAAATGTTTTTTAATGATTTGAAATGCATTTATATCCATGATGTGTGGTTGTAATGTGTTTGAATCAAAAAAATCAAATTGAGAGAGAAAAAACCTTTCTCAGCCATCATATCCATGATCATGGGCCCCGCCGAGTGCATGAACTCAGCCGCACGCTTGGGGGAATTAATCCTGGACGCAGACAGGTTGGACATGTTGGTCATCTGTTTGGCTGACTTGATGAGCTTCAACATGTTAGCCTGAGGGCTAAAATCCAGCTCAGACTTCTTTTTCATGTCGATGTGGACGCCGTGGATACAACTCCAAATCCCCTACAGAGAGAGAGAGAGAGAGAGAGAGGGCGAGGAGGGAGATGGAGGACAGAAATTAAGAGCGAGAGGAGGGAACGTGGAGGAAAGAGAGAGAGGAGAGACAGAGACAGACAGAGACAGAGAGACACAGAGACAGAGAGAGAGAGAGTGACAGAGACACAGAGACAGAGAGAGAGAGAGTGACAGAGACACAGAGACAGAGACAGAGACAGAGACAGAGAGAGAGAGAGAGAGAGAGAGAGAGAGAGAGAGAGAGAGAGAGAGAGAGAGAGAGAGAGAGAGAGACAGAGAGAGAGAGACAGAGAGAGAGAGAGAGAGAGAGAGAGAGAGAGAGAGAGAGAGAGAGAGAGAGAGAGACAGAGACAGAGAGAGAGAGAGAGAGAGAGAGAGAGAGAGAGAGAGAGAGAGAGAGACAGAGAGAGAGAGAGACAGAGACACAGAGACAGAGACAGAGACAGAGAGAGAGAGAGAGAGAGAGAGAGAGAGAGAGAGAGAGAGAGAGAGAGAGAGAGAGAGAGAGAGAGAGAGAGAGAGAGACAGAGAGAGAGAGAGAGACAGAGAGAGACAGAGACAGAGAGAGAGAGAGAGAGAGAGAGAGAGAGAGAGAGAGAGAGAGAGAGAGAGAGAGAGAGAGAGAGACACAGAGACAGAGACAGAGACAGAGACAGAGAGAGAGAGAGAGAGAGAGAGAGAGAGAGAGAGAGAGAGAGAGAGAGAGAGAGAGAGAGACAGAGAGAGAGAGAGAGAGAGAGAGAGAGAGAGAGAGAGAGAGAGAGAGAGAGAGAGAGAGAGAGAGAGAGAGAGAGAGAGAGAGAGAGAGAGAGAGAGAGAGAGAGAGAGAGAGAGAGAGAGAGAGAGAGAGAGAGAGAGAGAGACAGACAGAGAGAGAGAGAGACAGAGACACAGATTATCATCTAGGGATCATCATTTGAAGTCTGACTGTTCTCTAAAAGTCTGTCTTCTGGTAACTATGACCCATGTATTCTCCTTCCCAGTAAAGGATAATTCATCAGGATCACATTAGTATCGACTGACTCAGCATCTGAGAAACCATCTCATTCATTTCTCTGAACATTTAACATAATTACTTAGATAGTATTCCTGACCGTATTGAAATGATATTACTACCCAGAAAGGTGCAGCGGAGGGAGACGGATTGTGTCTGTCCCTCTCCCCATCCCCTCACCTCCCTAATAGCCCAGCCCCTCACCTCCCTAATACCCCAGCCCCTCAACTCCCTAATAGCCCAGCCCCTCAACTCCCTAATAGCCCAGCCCCTCACCTCCCTAATACCCCAGCCCCTACCTTCCTAATACCCCAGCCCCTACCTCCCTAATAGCCCAGCCCCTAGCTCCCTAATACCCCAGCCCCTACCTCCCTAATACCCCAGCCCCTACCCTAATACCACAGCCCCTACCTCCCTAATACCCCAGCCCCTACCTCCCTAATACCCCAGCCCCTACCTCCCTAATACCCCAGCCCCTACCTCCCTAATACCCCAGCCCCTCACCTCGCTAATACCCCAGCCCCTCACCTCCCTAATACCACAGCCCCTACCTCCCTAATACCCTAGCCCCTACCTCCCTAATACCCCAGCCCCTACCTCCCTAATACCCCAGCCCCTACCCTAATACCACAGCCCCTACCCCCTAATACCCCAGCCCCTACCTCCCTAATACCCCAGCCCCTCACCTCCCTAATACCCCAGCCCCTACCTCCCTAATACTCCAGCCCCTACCTCCCTAATACCCCAGCCCCTACCCTAATACCACAGCCCCTACCCTAATTCCACAGCCCCTACCTCCCTAATACCCCAGCCCCTACCTCCCTAATACCCCAGCCCTACCCTAATACCACAGCCCCTACCCTAATACACCAGCCCCTACCTCCCTAATACCACAGCCCTCACCTCCCTAATACCCCAGCCCCTAGCTCCCTAATACCTCAGTCCCTACCTCCCTAATACCCCAGTCCCTACCTCCCTAATACCCCCAGCCCCTACCTCCTAATACCCCCCCCTACCTCCCCTAATACCCCAGCCCCTACCTCCCTAATACCCCAGCCCCTCACCTCCCTAATACCCCAGCCCTCACCTCCCTAATACCCCAGCCCCTACCTCCCTAATACCCCAGCCCCTACCTCCCTAATACCCCAGCCCCTAGCTCCCTAATACCCCAGTCCCTACCTCCCTAATACCCCAGCCCTACCTCCCTAATACCCCAGCCCTCACCTCCCTAATACCTCAGCCCCTACCCTAATACCCCAGCCCCTAACTCCCTAATATCCCAGCCCCTACCTCCCTAATACCCCCAACCTAGTGCCTCCATACACCAATCATAACAGCCCCTATCCCTTCTCCTCTACCCGCCATAACATTGACATTAAACCATACCCTAAACCCTAACCACTACCCCTAACCATTATACACTAACCCTTACCCCTACCCCTAACCCCCTACCCCCAAACCCCTACCCCTACCCCTACCCCTACCCTAACCCCTATCCCTAACCCCTACCACCTAACCTCCTACCCCCTACCCCTTAAATCCTACCCCCTAACCCCCAGTCTTACCCTGCTTATAGGGAACAGTAGTCCCGGTGTTCCTGTACAGACTCCAGTGAAACAGTTACTCTCCCTACCC
>NW_025747843.1:42500-45204 GCF_021184085.1 Oncorhynchus gorbuscha | reverse complement strand
CTAATGATGATGCTAGTGATGCTAAATCATATGGCTAAATCTCGAATAATGATGATGCTACTGATGCTAACGCTATGGCTCTATTAATGATGATGCTAGTGATGCTAACTCCTATGGCACTAAAACTGATGATGCTAGTAATGCTCGCTAACATTTCTGTAGTAATACTGCTAGTGATGAAGCTACAGGTAACTATACTGTAATGTTATGACCTGTTGTAGCATTCAGCACATTTCTGTCATTCTAAAAATGAATCTATCCTCATCCCAGTAAGTGAACACATTTATAAAACGATTAAAACCGGCGTCCTGGTTACAGTAACTGGTACACTTAAGCTTGGCTGGAAGTGTGTGTGTCTCATATAAAATCAAATCAAAGTGTATTGGTCGCGTACAGAACATAGCAGATGTTATACAGAAGGTGTAGAGAAATGATTGAAGTGCTACCAGCTCCGAGCAATGATAAATGTTGGATCACATTCAATTAACAGTGTGTGTGTGTGTGTGTGTGTGTGTGTGTGTGTGTGTGTGTGTGTGTGTGTGTGTGTGTGTGTGTGTGTGTGTGTGTGTGTGTGTGTGTGTGTGTGTGTGTGTGTGTGTGTGTGTGTGTGTGTGTGTGTGTGTGTGTGTGTGTGTGTGTGTGTGTGTGTGTGTGTGTTCCAGCTTTCATAGTCTCAAGTTAGACTTAGACATTCATCCATGTTCCTCAAACATCGCACTTCAAAGTGTCAAGTGTTTTGAGAGAGAGGAAGGGAGGAGGAGGAAGAGAGAGGGAGGGGAGGAGAGGGAGAGGAAGGGAGGAGTAGGAGAGAGAGAAAGAGGATGAGAGGGAGAGGAGGAGAGAGAGAGGAGAGGAGGAGGAGAGGAAGGGAGGAGGAGAGAGAGAGGGAGAAGGGGGAGAGAGGAGGATAGGAGGAGAGGGAGAGGAGGGAGAGAGGAAGGGAGGAGGAGGATAGAGAGAGGGAGAGGAGGAGAGAGAGGGGAGGATAGGGAGAGGAAGTGAGGAGGAGAGAGAGAGAGAAAGAGGATGAGAGGGAGAGGGGGAGGAGGAAAGAGGAGGGGAGGAAGAGGAGAGAGGAGGAGAGGGGGAGGAGAGAGGAAGGGAGGACGAGAGAGGGAGGAGGAGAGAAGGAAGGGAGGAGGAGAGGGGAGATGGATGAGAGGGAGATGAGGAGAGGGAGAGGAAGGGAGGAGGACAGAGAGAAAGAGGACGAGAGGGAGAGGAGGAGAGAGGAGGGGAGGAGGAGACAGGGGGAGGAGAGAGAATGCGAGGAGGAGAGAGGGAGGAGGAGAGAGGGAAGGGAAGAGGAGAGGGGAGATGGAGGAGAGGAGGAGAGGGAGAGGAAAGGAGGAGGAGAGAGAGAAAGAGGATGAGAGGGAGAGGAGGGGAGAGAAAGGGAGGAAGAGAGAGGAGATGGAGGAAGAGAGGGAGAGGAGGAGAGAGGGAAGGGAAGGGAGGAGAAGGAGAGAGAGGAGAGAGAGCTGCACCCCATTATAACACAAGAGGTGTGTGTGTGTGTGTGTGTGTGTGTGTGTGTGTGTGTGTGTGTGTGTGTGTGTGTGTGTGTGTGTGTGTGTGTGTGTGTGTGTGTGTGTGTGTGTGTGTGTGTGTGTGTGTGTGTGTGCGTGTGTGTGTGTGTGTGAGAGAGGCTGGGAGGGATTAGAGAGAAGGGAGACAAAGGAAGGATGTGAGAGAGGAAGGGAGGAGGAGAGAGGAAGGGAGGAGAAAGGGTCGTGCAGTGTGAGTTCGGTGGCAGTGTTTTTCCTCGATTTCTCCTCGTCCTCCTCGTCCTCCTCATCCTCCTCTTCATCCTCCTATCCTATTCATCCTTTCTTCTCGCCGCATCTCTAATGGAGGAGTGACCGGGAGTTGTTTTATCCATCACCCGGGAGGGATAACACACACACACCTCAGCCTCAACTATGGTGTTTATCAGCTTGGCTATAAAATCGGTCCTGTACTTCAAAAGGGGTAAGACATTTTTTGACAGAGGTGTGTGAGTGAGGGTGTGTCTGTGTGAGTAGAGGTGTGTCTGTGTGAGTGAGGGTGTGTCTGTGTGAGTGAGGTTGTGTCTGTGTGAGTAGGGGTGTGTCTGTGTGAGTGAGGGTGTGTCTGTGTGAGTGGGGGTGTGTCTGTGTGATTAGGGGGGTGTCCGTGTGAGTAGGGGGGTGTCTGTGTGAGTAGGGGGGTGTCTGTGTGAGTGAGGGGGTGTCTGTGTGAGTAGGGGGGTGTCTGTGTGAGTAGGGGGGTGTCTGTGTGAGTGAGGGTGTGTCTGTGTGAGTAGGGGTGTGTCTGTGTGAGTATGGACACACCCCTACAACACAGTTGCAGGTCAAATCTTTCTCACATGCTTTGCATAGAGGTTTATGACCACCCACACACAATGTTATTTGTTGTGTCATTTTGGAAGAAATCTGTGTGTGTGTGTGTGTGTGTGTGTGTGTGTGTGTGTGTGTGTGTGTGTGTGTGTGTGTGTGTGTGTGTGTGTGTGTGTGTGTGTGTGTGTGTGCGTGCGTGCGTGCGTGCGTGCGTGCGTGCGCGTGCGTGCGTGTGTGTGTGTGTGTGTGTGTGTGTGTGTGTGTGTGTGTGTGTGTGTGTGGGTGCGTGCGTGCGTGCGTGCGTGTGTGTGTGTGTGTGTGCGTGTGCGTGTGCATGTGTTGCGTTGAAATAAAATAAATATATCTTTCTCCCTCTACATCTCTGT
>NW_025747843.1:35000-37500 GCF_021184085.1 Oncorhynchus gorbuscha | reverse complement strand
AATGCGAGGAGGAGAGAGGGAGGAGGAGAGAGGGAAGGGAAGAGGAGAGGGGAGATGGAGGAGAGGAGGAGAGGGAGAGGAAAGGAGGAGGAGAGAGAGAAAGAGGATGAGAGGGAGAGGAGGGGAGAGAAAGGGAGGAAGAGAGAGGAGATGGAGGAAGAGAGGGAGAGGAGGAGAGAGGGAAGGGAAGGGAGGAGAAGGAGAGAGAGGAGAGAGAGCTGCACCCCATTATAACACAAGAGGTGTGTGTGTGTGTGTGTGTGTGTGTGTGTGTGTGTGTGTGTGTGTGTGTGTGTGTGTGTGTGTGTGTGTGTGTGTGTGTGTGTGTGTGTGTGTGTGTGTGTGTGTGTGTGTGTGTGTGTGTGTGTGTGTGTGTGTGTGAGAGAGAGGCTGGGAGGGATTAGAGAGAAGGGAGACAAAGGAAGGATGTGAGAGAGGAAGGGAGGAGGAGAGAGGAAGGGAGGAGAAAGGGTCGTGCAGTGTGAGTTCGGTGGCAGTGTTTTTCCTCGATTTCTCCTCGTCCTCCTCGTCCTCCTCATCCTCCTCTTCATCCTCCTATCCTATTCATCCTTTCTTCTCGCCGCATCTCTAATGGAGGAGTGACCGGGAGTTGTTTTATCCATCACCCGGGAGGGATAACACACACACACCTCAGCCTCAACTATGGTGTTTATCAGCTTGGCTATAAAATCGGTCCTGTACTTCAAAAGGGGTAAGACATTTTTTGACAGAGGTGTGTGAGTGAGGGTGTGTCTGTGTGAGTAGAGGTGTGTCTGTGTGAGTGAGGGTGTGTCTGTGTGAGTGAGGTTGTGTCTGTGTGAGTAGGGGTGTGTCTGTGTGAGTGAGGGTGTGTCTGTGTGAGTGGGGGTGTGTCTGTGTGATTAGGGGGTGTCCGTGTGAGTAGGGGGTGTCTGTGTGAGTAGGGGGTGTCTGTGTGAGTGAGGGGGTGTCTGTGTGAGTAGGGGGTGTCTGTGTGAGTAGGGGGTGTCTGTGTGAGTGAGGGTGTGTCTGTGTGAGTAGGGGTGTGTCTGTGTGAGTATGGACACACCCCTACAACACAGTTGCAGGTCAAATCTTTCTCACATGCTTTGCATAGAGGTTTATGACCACCCACACACAATGTTATTTGTTGTGTCATTTTGGAAGAAATCTGTGTGTGTGTGTGTGTGTGTGTGTGTGTGTGTGTGTGTGTGTGTGTGTGTGTGTGTGTGTGTGTGTGTGTGTGTGTGTGTGTGTGTGTGCGTGCGTGCGTGCGTGCGTGCGTGCGTGCGTGCGTGTGTGTGTGTGTGTGTGTGTGTGTGTGTGTGTGTGTGTGTGTGTGTGTGGGTGCGTGCGTGCGTGCGTGTGTGTGTGTGTGTGTGCGTGTGCGTGTGCATGTGTTGCGTTGAAATAAAATAAATATATCTTTCTCCCTCTACATCTCTGTCTCTGTATCTGTGGATCTGACTCTCACTCAATTCAATTCAATTCATTGGCACATGACAACATTGCCAAGGCAAGTGAGGTAGATAATATACAAAAGTTTTAAAAAACAATAAAAATGAATAGTATATATTACACACAGAAGTAATCACAAGTAGATTTCACCCACTAGATATGGAATTTATCAAAATCGAATTATTTGTGGATCTGTGTAATCTGAGGGAAATATGTGTCTCTAACATGGTCATACATTGGACAGGAGGTTAGGAAGTGAAGCTCAGTTTCCAACTTATTTTGTGGGCGGTGAGCACATAGCCTGTCTTCTCTTGAGAGCCATGTCTGCCTATGGAGGCCTTTCTCAATAGCAAGGCTATGCTCACTGAGTCTGTACATAGTCAAAGCTTTCCTTAGGTTTGGGTCAGTCACAGTGGTCAGGTGTTCTGCCGCTGTGTACTCTCTGTTTAGGGCCAAATAGCATTCTAGTTTGCTCTGGTTTTTTTGTTAATTCTTTCCAATGTGTCAAGTAATTATCTTTTTGTTTTCTCATGATTTGGTTGGGTCTAATTGTGTTGCTGTCCTGGGGCTCTGTTGGGTCCGTTTGTGTTTGTGAACAGAGCCCCAGGACCAGCTTGCTTAGGTGACTCCTCTCCAGGTTCATCTCTCTGTAGGTGATGGCTTTGTTATGGAAGGTTTGGGAATCGCTTCCTTCTAGGTGGTTGTAGAATTTAACGTCTCTCTTCTGGATTTTGATAATTAGTGGGTATCGGCCTAATTCTGCTCTGCATGCATTATTTGGTGTTCTACAATGTACGCGGAGGATATTTTTGCAGAATTCTGCATGCAGAGTCTCAATTTGGTGTTTTAGAGCGGACCCCAGACCTCACAACCGTAAAGGGCAATGGGCTCTATAACTGATTCAAGTATTTTTAGCCAAATCCTAATTGGTGTGTTGAAATTTATGTTCCTTTTGATGGCATAGAATGTAACAACAGTAACAACAATAACCAAGGGTTAAAATAACCATATATTCAATAATAACAATAAGCATACAGTAGAGGACATGTGCAGGTTGATTGGT
>NW_025747843.1:25000-30000 GCF_021184085.1 Oncorhynchus gorbuscha | reverse complement strand
GTGAAAACAGCTCGTTGATGAGAGGTGGAAGGAGAAGGACAAGAGTCATGCAAGCTAACAGACGTCCCACAAACAGGCAAATAACGGCACAGTTCAACAGTGGTGTGCAGAACGGCATCTCGAAACGCACAACTCGTCGGTCCTCGTCACAGATGGGCTTTTGCAGCAGACGACCACACCGGGTTCCTATCAGCTCAAAACAAGAAGAAGAGGCTGCAGTGAACACGTAATCAACACCACTGGACAGTTGAGGAGTAGAGAAACATCGCCTGGTTCGATGAATCCTGGATCCCATCGCGTCATGTTGATGGCAGAGTCCGGATTTGGCCTAAGCAGCATGAGTCCATGACCCCATTCTACCTGGTGTCAACAGTACATGCTGATGGCAGAGTCCGGATTTGGCCTAAGCAGCATGAGTCCATGACCCCATTCTACCTGGTGTCAACAGTACATGTTGGTGGCGGTGTAATGGTGAGGGGAATGTTTTCCTGGCACATGTTAGGTCCCTAGATACCAATTGAACAATGTTGGAACGCCACACCTTGCAGAATACATTCCCCAAATATATATATCTAAAAAAAAATATATATATATATATATTTAACCTTTAATTAATTAGGCAAGTCGGTTAAGAACAAATACTTATTACAATGACAGCCTACCCCAGCCAAACCCTAACCCGACGACGCTGAGCCAATTGTGTGCCTCCCTATGGGATTCCCAATCACGTCCGGTTGTGATACACTCTGGAATTCAGGCTGTTATGGAGGCAAAGGGGGGAGGGTTGTACCTAATAAACTGGCCACGGAGTGTATGCATCAGTGGAGGCTGCTGAGGGGAGGAAGGCTCATAATAATGGAGAGAATGGAATAGTATCAACCACATGGAAACATGATTAACATGTTTGATGCCATTCCATTGACTTCATTCCAGTCATTATTATGAGCCGTCCTCCCCTCAACAGCCTCCAGTGGTACACATAATGTTGTGTATAGACAGTATGGACAGTATAGGAATAGAAAAGGTTTGTACAGCAGTAGTTGTATAGGATGAGCCATGACTAGAATACAGTATGTACATTTGAAGTGTGTAAAACCGTATGTAAACATTATTGTGTGTGACCAGTGACCAGTGTTCAATGACTATGTACATAGGGCAGTAGTCTCTACGGTGTAGGGTAGAGTACGAGGTGGTAGCAGGCTAGAACAGGGCAGGGATAAGGTTAGGGTTAGTAGATAGTTAGTTGACTCAGGATATGACCCAGATACAGACACAGGAGGCGGAGAGTACAGTTCTCAGATGATTTATTGTTAACACGGGGCAAAGGGCAGGTCGAGGACAGGCAGAGGTTCGTAAGAGTCAGACAGGTACAGGATGGCAGGCAGGCTTGGGGTTGAGGACAGGCAGAGGTTCGTAAATCAGGTCAGAGCCAGGCAGGTACAGGATGGCAGGCAGGCTTGGGGTCAGGGCAGGCAGGCTTGGGGCAGGCAGAATGGTCAGAACCGGGAAAAACTAGGAAACAGAATAGGAAGACGGGAAAGCACGCTGGTAAAGACCTGACAAAATAAGACAACTGGCAACAGACAAACAGAGAACACAGGTATAAATACACAGGGGATAATGGGGAAGATGGGCGATACCTGGAGGGGGGTGGAGACAAGCTCAAAGACAGGTGAAACAGATAAGGGTGTGACAGTTACTCATGCTGGCTTAACCCAAGACTGCCACCTACTGGTGAGAGAGGTACTGTCACCAGAATAGTTATTACTGTAGGAGAATTAGTGACATCTACTGGTAAGTTTTATTGTCACTTGCACAGGATACAGCAGGTGTAAAACAGTCCAGTGAAATGCTTAACCTGCTAGATCTTTCCCAACAGCACAATAAAGGTAATAATATAGAAAATAAGAAGAACATTAAATACGAGAGAAGAAGAATAACATTACATACGAGAGAAGAAGAAGAATGTTAAATACGAGAGAAGAAGAAGAACATTAAATACGAGAGAAGAAGAAGAACATTAAATACGAGAGAAGAAGAAGAACATTAAATACGAGAGAATAAGAAGAACATTAAATACGAGAGAAGAAGAAGAACATTAAATACGAGAGAATAAGAAGAACATTAAATACGAGAGAAGAAGAAGAACATTAAATACGAGAGAAGAAGAAGAACATTAAATACGAGAGAAGAAGAAGAACATTAAATACGAGAGAAGAAGAAGAACATTAAATACGAGAGAAGAAGAAGAACATTAAATACGAGAGAAGAAGAAGAACATTAAATACGAGAGAATAAGAAGAACATTATATACGAGAGAAGAAGAAGAACATTAAATACGAGAGAAGAAGAAGAACATTAAATACGAGAGAATAAGAAGAATGTGAAACACGAGAGAAGAAGAAGAACATTAAATACGAGAGAATAAGAAGAATGTGAAACACGAGAGAAGAAGAAGAATGTGAAACACGAGAGAAGAAGAAGAACATGAAATTCGAGAGATGAAGAAGGTGAAAGAAAGTGAAGAGAAGAGAACATCCATCCAACAGCCTTGCGCTTAATTGCAGAACCCTTTTTAAAGTTGTGAACCACCGAGTTTGGTCGCCTGAGAAATCGGGGGAGAGAGGCCTTGGTCAGAGAGGTGACTAAGAACCCGATGGTCACTCTGACAGTTCCTTTGTGGAGATGAGAGAACCTTCCAGAAGGAAAACCATCTCTGCAGCACTCCACCAATCAGGCCTTTATGGTAGAGTGGCCAGACGGAAGCCACTCCTCAGTAAAAGGCACATGACTGCCGGCTTGGAGTTTGTCAAAAGGCACCCAAAGGACTCTCAGATCATGAGAAACAAGATTCTCTGATCTGATGAAACCAAGATTGAACTCCTTAGCCTGAATGCCAGGCGTCACATCTGGAGGAAACCTGGCACCATCCTTATGGTGAAGCATAGACGTGGCACCATCATGCTGAGGGGATGTTTTTCAGTGGCAGGGACTGAGAGACTAGTCAGGATTCAGGGAAAGATGAACGGAACAAATTACAGAGATATCCTTGATGAAAACCTGCTCCAGAGCTCTGAGGACCTCAAATTGAGGCAAAGGTTAATCTTCCAACATGATAAGGACCAAGCCAAGACAACGCAAGAGTGGCTTCGAGGCAAATCTCTGAATGTCCTTGAGTGGCCCAGCCAGAACCTGGACTTCAACCCGATTGAACATCTCTGCAGAGACCTGAAAATAGCTGTGCAGCGATGCTCCCCATCCAACCTGACAGAGCTAGAGAGGATCTGCAGAGAAGAATGGGAGAAACTCCCCAAATACAGGTGTGCGAAGCTTGTAGCGTCATACCCAAGCAGATTCGATGCTGTAATCGCTGCCAAAGGTGCTTCAACTAAGTACTGAGTAAAGGGTCTGAATACTTATGTAAATGAGATACATCCGTTTTTTAAATTTGATACATTTGCACAAATTCATAGAAACCTGTTTTTGCTTTGTCATTATGGGGTATTGTGTATAAATTGAGGAGAACACATTTTTAAAAATCAAATTAAGAAAAAGCCTGTAACATAACAAAATGGAAAAAAACTCAAGGGGTCTTTAATACTTTCCGAATGCACTGTATATATACTGTATATATAAATATATATATACAGTACCAGTCAATGGACACACTTACTCATTTAAGTGTTTTTCTTTATTTGTACCATTTTCTATATATATATATATATATATGTATATATTAGTAATCATGTAGAAAACAAGTGTTAAACAAAATTAAAATATATTTTCTATTTTAGATGCTTCATAGTAGCCATCCTTTTCCCTGATGACAGCTTGGCACACTCTTGGCCATTCTCTCAACCAGCTTCATGAGGAATGCTTTTCCAATAGTCTTGAAGGAGTTCCCATATATGCTGAGCTCTGCGTTTCACCTACTCTGCGTTTCACAAAGGCACGGCGATTGGATCCAAAAATCTCAAATTTGGACTCCAGAACAAAGGACAGATGTCCATTGCTCGTGTTTCTTGGCCCAATCAAGTCTGTTCTTCTTATTGGGGTCCTTTAGTACTGGATTCTTTGGAGCAATTCGACCAAGAAGAACCTGAACAGTTGATGTTGAGATGTGTCTGTTACTTGAACTCTAATGAACTTATCCTCTGCAGCAGAGGAGACTCTGGGAATTCCTTTCTTCTGTTGGTCCTCATGAGAGTCAGTTTCGTGATAGTGCTTGATGGTTTTTGCAATATCAAATTTTCCGGATTGACTGACATTCATGTCTTAAAGTAATGATGGACTGTGGTTTGTCTTTGCTTATTTGAGCTGTTCTTGCTATAATATGGACTTGGTCTTTTACCAGATAGGGCTTTCGTCTGTATACCAACGCTACCTTCTCACAACACAACTGATTGGCTCAAATGTATTAAGAAGAAAAGACATTTAACAAATGACCTTTTAATAAGGCACACCTCTCCATTTAAATGCATTCCAGGTGACTACCTCATGATGCTGGTTAAGAGAATGCCAAGATTGTGCAAAGCTGTCATCATTTACATTTACATTTAAGTCATTTAGCAGACGCTCTTATCCAGAGCGACAGGCAAAGGGTGGCTACTTTGAAGAATCTCAAATGTAAAATCTATTTTGATTTGTTTTGGTTACTTCATGATTCCATATGTGTTGTTTTGTTGTCTTCACTATTATTTTACAATGTGGAATATAGTAAAAATAAAGAAAAACCTTTAAATGAGTAGGTGTGTCCAAACCATTATATATTACTGTATATGTATTTTATATTGTATTATACAAGGCACATTTGGAAAAGAGACCGAGGGCTCAATATGTCTTTCCCGTCAAAATAAAGTTTAAATAAAATTAAATAAAATGTGTGACGTTTTTTGTTATTTTTGGCCTTCATCAGTGTTTTTTGTTATTTTTGGCCTTCATCAGTGTTTTTTGTTATTTTTGGCCTTCATCAGTGTTTTTTGTTAGTTTTGGCCTTCATC
>NW_025747843.1:0-20000 GCF_021184085.1 Oncorhynchus gorbuscha | reverse complement strand
TGTTCCCCCTTTCTCTCCCCCTCTCTCTCTCTCTGTCTCTCTCTCTCTCTCTCTCTAAATTTCAATTCAATTTAAAGGGCCTTATTGGCATGGGAAACATACTGTATGTTAACATGGCCAAAGCAAGTGAAATAGATAATTAACAAAAGTAAAATAAACAATATAAAAAAGTAACAGTAAACTAATATACATAATAATAATATAATGTATAATATAATAATAATAATAATAATATAATATAATAATCATATACACTAAACTCACAAAAGTTCACTCTCAGTTCCAAAGGAATAGAGACATTTCAAATGTCATATTATGGCTATATACAGGGTTGCAACAATGTGCAAATGTATGAAAAGAGTTCCTTGGCGTACACACCAATGACAATTTGAAATGTTCCACCAACACAGACAGTGTTCTTCAGGAGGCTGAAGAAATTCGGCTCCTAAGACCCTCAGAAACTTTTACAGTTTCACAATTGAGAGCATCCGGTTGGGCTGTATCACCACATGGTACGGCAACTGGTGGTGGTGCAGTCTGCCCAACGCTTCACCAGTGGCACACTGCCTGCCCTCCAGGACATCTACACCACCCGATGTCACAGGAAGGCCAAAAAAGATCATCAAGGACATCAACCAACCAAGTCACGGCCTGTTCACCCCGCTACCATCCAGAAGGAGAGGTCAGTACAGGTGCATCAAAGCTGGGACCGAGAGACTGAAAAACAGCTTCTTCCTCAAGGCCATCAGACTGTTAAATAGCCTTCACTAGCCAGCTAACACCCGGTTACTCAACCCTGCACCTTAGAGACTGCTGCCCTATATATATAGACATGGAATCACTGACCACTTTAATAATGGAACACTAGTCACTTTAATAATGTTCACACACTGCTTTACTCATCTCATATGTATATACTGTATTCTATTCTACTGTATTTACTAACTAGTCACTTTAATAATGTTCTCACACTGCTTTACTCATCTCATATGTATATACTGTATTCTATTCTACTGTATTTACTAACTAGTCACTTTAATAATGTTCACACACTGCTTTACTCATCTCATATGTATATACTGTATTCTATTCTACTGTATTTACTAACTAGTCACTTTAATAATGTTCACACACTGCTTTACTCATCTCATATGTATATACTGTATTCTATTCTACTGTATTCTATTCTACTGTATTCTATTCTTACTGTATTCTATTCTTACTGTATTCTATTCTACTGTATTCTATTTTACTGTATTCTATTCTACTGTATTCTATTCTTACTGTATTTTATTCTTACTGTATTCTATTCTACTGTATTCTATTCTACTGTATTCTATTCTACTGTATTCTATTCTTACTGTATTCTATTCTTACTGTATTCTATTCTTACTGTATTAGTCAATGCCACTCTGACAGTGCTCGTCATCATATTTATATATTTCTTAATTCCAGTATTTTACTTTTAGATTTGTGTGTATTGTTGTGAATTGTTAGATACTACTGCACTGAACAATATAATTTTGCTACGCAATAACATCTGCTAAATGTACAGTTGAAGTCAAAAGTTTACTTACACTTAGGTTGGAGTCAATTAAACCACACATTTCTTGTTAACAAACTATATTTTTGACAAGTTGGTTAGGACATCTACTTTGTGCATGACACAAGTAATTTGTCCAACAATTGTTTACAGACACATTATTTCACTTATAATTCACATACAGTCACATACAATTTCAGTGGGTCAGAAGTTTACATACACTAAGTTGACTGTGCCTTTAAACAGCTTGGAAAATTCCAAAAAATTATGTCATGGCTTTAGATGCTTCTGATAGGCTAATTGACATAATTTGAGTCATTTGGAGGTGTACCTGTGGATGAATTTCAAGGCCTACCTTCAAACTCGGTGCCTCTTTGCTTGACATTATGGGAAAATCAAAAGAAATCAGCCAGTCTGGTTCATCCTTGGGAGCAATTTCCAAACGCCTGAAGGTACAACGTTCATCTGTACAAACAATAGTACGCAAGTATAAACACCATGGGACCACGCAGCCATCATACCGCTCAGGAAGGAGATATGTTCTGTCTCCTAGAGATGAATGCACTTTGGTGTGAAAAGTGCAAATCAATCCCAGAACAACAACAAAGGACCCTGTGAAGATGCTGAAGGAAACAGGTACAAAATGATCTATATCCACAGTAAAACAAGTCCTATATCGACATAACCACCGATCAGCAAGGAAGAAGCCACTGCTCCAAAACCACCATTAAAAAGCCAGACTACGGTTTGCAACTGCACATGGGGACAAATATCGTACTTTTTGGAGAAATGTCCTCTGGTCTGATGAAACAAATTTAGAACTGTTTGACCATAATGACCATCGTTTTGTTTGGAGGAAAAAGGGGGAGGCTTGCAAGCCGTGGAACACCATCCCAACCATGAAGCACAGGGGTGGCAGCATCATGTTGTGGGGGTGCTTTGCTGCAGGATGGACTGGTGCACTTCACAAAATAAATGGCTTCATGGGGAAAGAAAAATACGTGGATATATTGAAGCGACACCTCAAGACATCAGTCAGGAAGTTAAAGCTTGGTCGGAAATGGGTCTTCCAACTGGACAATGACCCCAAGCATTCTACATACTACCACAGTTTTGGCAAAATGGCTTAAGGACAACAAAGGCAAGGTATTGGAGTGGCCATCACAAAGCCCTGACCTCAATCCTATAGAAAATATGTGGGCGGAACTGAAAAAGCGTGTGCGAGCAAGGAGGCCTACAAACCTGACTCAGTTACACCAGCTCTGTCAGGAGGAATGGGTCAAAATTCACCCAACTTATTGTGGGAAGCTTGTGGAAGGCTACCTGAAACGTTTGACCCAAGTTAAACAATTTAAAGGCAATGCTACCAAATACTAGTTGAGTGTATGTAAACTTCTGGCCCACTGGGAATGTGATGAAAGAAGTCAAAGCTGAAATAAATCATTCTCTCTACTATTATTCTGACATTTCACATTCTTAAAATAAAGTGGTGATCCTAACTGACCAAAGACAGGGATTTTTTACTAGGATCAAATGTCAGGAATTGTGAAAAAAAACGAGTTTAAATGTAATTGGCTAATGTGTATGTAAACCTCCAACTTCAACTGTGTTTGATACCAATACAAAAAATAAATACGCATAAATATTTGTTGTATTTACAATGGTGTTTGTTCTTCACTGGTTTCCCTTTTCTTGTGGCATCAGGTCACAAATCTTAGTGCTGTGATGTCACACTGTGGAATTTCCCCCAGTAGATATGGGAGTTTACCAAAATTGGTTTTGTTTTCAAATTCTTTGTGGGTCTGTGTAATCTGAGGGAAATATGTGTCTCTAATATGGTCATACATTTGGCAGGAGGTTAGGAAGTTTAGCTCAGTTTCCACCTCCTTTTGTGGACAGTGTGCACATAGCCTTTCTTCTCTTGAGAGCCAGGTCTGCCTATGGCGGCCTTTCTCAATAGCAAGGCTATGCTCACTGAGTCTGTACATAGTCAAAGCTTTCCTTCATTTTGGGTCAGTCACAGTGGTCAGGTATTCTGCCACTGTGTACTCTCTGTTAAGGGCCAAATAGCATTCTAGTTTGCTCAGTTGTTTTGTTAAATCTTTCCAATGTGTCAAGTAATTTTGGTTTCTCGTTATTTGGTCGGTTCAAATTGTGTTGCTGTCCTGAGGCTCTGTGGGGTGTGTTTGTGTTTGTGAACAGAGCCCCAGGACCAGCTTAGGTGACTCTTCTCTAGGTTCATCTCTCTGTAGGTTGATTAGGGGTCTCTTCCCCAGGTTCATCTCTCTGTAGGTTGATTAGGGGTCTCTTCTCCAGGTTCATCTCTCTGTAGGTTGATTAGGGGACTCTTCTCTAGGTTCATCTCTCTGTAGGTTGATTAGGGGACTCTTCCCCAGGTTCATCTCTCTGTAGGCGATTACTTTTAGGTGGTTGTAGAATTTAACAGACATTTTCTGGATTTGGATAATTAGCGGGTATCGGCCTAATTCTACTCTGCATGCATCATTTGGTGGTCTACGTTGTACACAGAGGATATATTTTATTTTTTGCGACAAACACACACACACACACAAAAAATGTTTGGCCCATTTTGTGAATTCTTGGTTGGTGAGCAGACCCCAGACCTCACAACCATATAACTGATTCAATAATTCTTTAGCCAGATCCTAATTAGGATGTCGAATTTTATGTTCCTTTTGATGGCATAGAAGGCCCTTCTAGTCTTGTCTGTCAGATAGTTCACAGCTTTGTGGAAGTTTTCTGTGGCTCTGATGTTGAGGCCAAGGTACATATAGTTTTCTTGTGTGTTCTATGGCAATGGTGTTGAGATGTCATTTGTATTTGTGGTCCTGACAACTGGACCTTTTTTTGGAACACCATTTATTTTCATCTTAATGAGATTTACTGTCAGGGCCCAGGTCTGTCAGAATCTGTGCAGAAGATCTAGATGCTTCTGTAGGCTCTCCTTGATTGGGGACAGAAGCACCAGATCATCAGCAAACAGTAGACATTTGACTTCAGAGTGTAGTAGGGTCAGGCCGGGTGCTGTAGACTGTTCATGTGCCCTCACCAATTCATTGATATATATGTTGAAGAGGGTGGGGCTTAAGCTGCATCCCTGTCTCACCCCACGCCAAGTGGAAAGACATTTGTGTTTCTTGCCAATTTTACCCGCACACTTGTTGTTTTTGTACATGGATTCTGTATGTTGTGTGTTTTTGAAATCACCAAATCATAAGACTGCCTTTGTTTTGGTTTGTTTGTTTGTCAATTAGGGTGTGCAGTGTTAATATGTGGTGTGTCATACGATAATTTGGTTAAAAGCCAATTTGCCATTTGCTCAGTACATTGTTTTCACTGAGGATGTGTACTCTCTATCTTTTCCTCTCCTCTCCTCTCCCTCTCCTCTCTCTCCTCTCCTCTCCTCTCCTCTCTCCTCTCCTCTCTCTCCTCTCCTCTCCTCCTCTCCTCTCCTCTCCTCTCCTCTCCTCTCCTCTATTTTCTTATCCTCTCTCCTCCTCTCTTCTTTTTTTCTTATCCTCTCCCCTCCTCTCTTCCTCTACAGAACATGAAGCTGATGAAGAGCCAGGGTGTAGTGAAACAGTGGTTCAGCCTGGTCAGTACTCTACTTTGGGCCAGATCGGCATTGTCAACACAGCCCTGCTACAGAGCACTATCGTACGGCCCTCACACACCCAGTCACACACGCCCTCACATGCCCCAGAGGACGGTCAGACGGGGGAGGAGAGAAGAGAGGAGGGAAGGTTGGACAAGGAGATTGTGGTGGACAATAGAGAGGAGGAGGAAAGGAGAGTGGTGAAGTCATCAGTGTGTTGGATCCAGGCCCAGAGAGGACAGGGCATCTCTTCTCTGATGGCTTCTCTCACCCCGACCCTCAACCCTGACCCCTCGTTTACTTCTAACCCTCACCCTAGCCTCACTCTCAACCCTATCCCTTCCCTTAAGATTCAACCTCACCCTAGCCTCACCCCCTCATCTTCCATGGACAGTGTCTCCCTGGCGGGTGAAGATGGGGGGAAGGGCTTCCACAGCCTCCCTCGTAAGGACACCTTGTCCTCTGTGAGCAGCTGCCTTACCACCCCCTACAGGACACTCTGCGACACTGCACCCTGCTCTATGGTGAGTATAAACTGGTTGCAGACACTGGTTATAGTTTGTTTTAAAATCTTGAGTGGACAGCTTGATGTCAATATTTAAATCACCCAGAAAATATACTTCTCTGTTGATATCACATACATACATACATACATGATCAAGTATTTCACACATATTATCCAGATACTGACTGTTAGCACTTGGTGGTCTATAGCAGCTTCCCACAATAATGGGCTTTAGGTGAGGCAGGTGAACCTGTAGCCATATTACTTCTACAGTATTTAACATTAGATCGTCTGTAAGCTTTACAGGAATGTGGTTCTGAATATAGACAGCAACACCTCCCCCATTGGCATTTCTGTCTTTTCGGTAGATGTTATAACCATGTATTGCTACCACTGTATCATCAAAGTGTATTCTTATCTAAGTGAGTTTCAGAGATAATCAGAATATGAATGTCATCTGTTACAAGCAAGTTATTGACTTCCTGGATCTTGTTTCTTAGGCTACATATGTTAATATGGGCTATTTTTTAGTGCTTGTCTGTGTTGCTTGATTGTTTTTAATGCTTTACTGGGAAGCTTATCAGAAGTAGACTTACTCATGTTATGTACATTGGAGCTGATAGTGCAGGGTGAAGTGCATAAAGTGGTCTTCCTACTATTGCACACCGTCTCAGTGCTAACAGTGTAACTCGGGTTTATAGGCTCATGTTTACTGCTTACAATAGCTGTAGGATAAACAGATGTATTCGTTGCAATTCGGGGTACATAAATTAAATTACTTACATTGTGTTTGCCAATGCCCCTTAGATCATGTACATTTGATGCAGTATTATGACGACTCATTGTCACAGTGGTAGGGATTAACTGACCTGGTCTTGGATCATTTACCAGTCATTGTTTCAACGCAGCCATGAAATGCATGGACAGAGTCCAGGAGCCAAGATGATTTGGATGGACTCCGTCATTCCTGTAGAGTATCTTCTGTTTCCCGGAAGGTGTCAAAGTTATCAATAAAAGAGACTCT
Organism: Oncorhynchus gorbuscha; assembly: GCF_021184085.1. NCBI lineage: Eukaryota > Metazoa > Chordata > Actinopteri > Salmoniformes > Salmonidae > Oncorhynchus > Oncorhynchus gorbuscha. Next base: position 13,312 of record NW_025747843.1, on the reverse strand, counting down.
AGCATAGCTACAGTTTCTTTGTCTTTTAGCCAGATGTGTAAAGCCAGCAGTCTGCTGAATCTCTCACACCCGCGGCCCAACGATGGTTCTGGACCTGAAATTATTGGCAGTTTTTGGAGTATTTTAAGGCTAAAATCAGTTCGTTAAAATCAATTTTCGAATGTTCCGTGCGTGCTAGCCCTCCTGATGTCATTTGACCCAACGTGGACTATGACAGTGTCAGTTAACGGCATCTGTAGTAGAACAGTCGGAAGCAGCCTTGTGATGTCCTGTACTCGTGCTCCTGGGTATCACAGGGTTTTTGCCTTGGGGACCAAGATGTTTCTCACCTATGATAACAGCTGGTGATGTTGAATGGGCCGGTCTCTCAGGCAGGAGCTCCGAGGATCTGAACCCAAGGTAGATGCCACCTGAGAGGGAGACTGAACCGAGGACCAAGACGCCGATTTTGATTGGGAAGCCACCACTGATGAAGGTGCCGGAACCTCTGGATCCAGTGAGGCAAAGCTGTTTCTGGTCTGTGTCAGTTCCGGGCTCAACATCTCCATCGAGACCCCCGTGGCTGGTTGGTTGGGTCAAGATCAGCTCCGTTCTCCAGGGAAGGGGGAGACCCCTTCGGGGATAGTACCCTGCCTAGCACCGGCCAGTCGGCTGTGGAAAGCCGACACGGCAGCGAAACTACCACCAGACCAGAGCGGCGTCCGGGTACTGGGGTGAAAGAAAAAGAAAAAGTAGGTGGGCTTGGGTTCCCCAGTATCTTATGTAGGTTTGCTACTTGCTTGCTTAGAGTAGCTACTTCGCACCTGTACTCCTCCTTGCTACATTGAAAGTCATCGCTGTCCACATTGTCCCGGAACAAAGCAAAGGAAACGTTGTAAACGTTCAATAGCAGCCTCCATTTGAGACCGCCGAGCCAGCTCGGCTAGCTGGGCTTTCGCATCTCTCCCCTATACGGAATCTGTCACGATCCCGGGACAGATAGCAGTGCTCACAGCAATTTAGCCCAGCAATTCTGTCTTGCCCATTCACCCTCTGAATGGCATACATACACGATCCATTTCTCATCTGTCACAAGGCTTAAAGAACCGTCTTTAACCTGACTCCTCCCTTTCATCTGTCATGGAAAGAGCAAGTGTCCCTAATGTTTTGTCCAGTCAGTGTATATTATGCTATTATTATTAGTATATTTTTATTATTATTATTATTATGTACAGTTAACTCATGATAGTAATACGTTCTAATAAGGCTACTAGTGTGGTAATCATGCCTGTCTTGTCTGTCTCTCCCAGAGCCAGAAGGGTTGGAGCTGCAAATCCCAGAGTCAGAGCACATTGCTCAGGGAGGACTGGAGCTACGTGCCCCTTCTGACCTCCAGCCATTCCTCCCCACTCCACCCTCTCTCCTCCATTTCCTCCCCCTCTCAGACCGACTGCAGCTCTCTCTGCTCCAGGGATACAGAGACCGCCGGACACTCCCCTTGCAGTGGCTCAAGTCCCACAGCCACGGCTGCATTTCTGCCGACTACGCCACCGGCAACAACCGCTGTCCCCACGGTAACCAAGACCAGCACGGTCTCCATAGCAACAGCTGTAACTTGTCACACAGTATCTCGCTAAGGAAGTTCAAGAGGCCCCCGTTCCCCCTACCCGTTCCACATCGCTAAGGCGTAAACCTGCTCGGGGAAACCGCTGCGCTATAACTTCAACAATCCTGGAGATAGAGAGGAGGTGGTGGTGACGTTACAGAGGAGTCTCCAGACCCCCAGTCCTGCTCCCGTTTCCCCTCTGGTCTCCCCTGTGGTGTTCGAGGTGTTCGAGGATCCTTGGGTCCCCGCTGTCGCAGCTTCAGCAGTCTTAGCATGGGGGAAAGGGGAGCTGCTGATACAGCCAGCCAGATCAACCAGGTCCCTCACTTCCACAGCTTCCAGGACCAGGTCTACCCTCCCAGCTACCGCCTCAAGCAGCCTCACCACTCTGCGCCCCGCTCAGCCAGTACTGGAGGGCTGAGCCGGCCTATGGGACCTAAAACGGCCGCTTCTTTTCCAAACATGGCCACCTCTGCAGGGAGACTGCACTGTCTGGCTTCCAACTCCAGCGGATACTACAGCCAGTGCAACAATCTAACATCTTCCTCACCCCAAACCACCTCCTCACCCCTCACTTCCTCCTCCTCACCCCTCACTTCCTCCTCCTCCCTGCCCCTCACCTCCTCCCTTCCCAGGACTTGTTCTACCCCTGGCAGAGGAAGGCCCAAGCCCCCCATCCCAGAGAGAAAGTCCTCCCTCCTCTCCTCCCCCTCTTCCTCCTTTTCTTCCACTTCCTCCCTCTCTTCCTACATCTCTGCTGACTCTGCCAGATACCCCCCTCTCCCCCCTCTTACGCTCCTCCCTGAGTCCAACACTCCTTCCTCTCTACCTCCACCCTACCCATCCCTTCCACAACAACAATCACTCGCCTCTCCTCCTCCTCTCCCTCAACTGTGCATCTCTCGTACTCTCCCCTCTCGCCTTCCTCTAACTCAGCCTTCTCTCCCCTCTCCCCTTCCTCTAACTCAGCCTTATCTCCCCTCTCCCCCTCCACTACTTCAGCCTTCTCTCCCCGCTCCTCCTCCTCTACCCCAGCCATCCCTCCCCACTCCTCTAACTTCTCCCCCTTCCCTCTTGCCTCCCTCACGTACCTGTGCAGTGCAACAGACTCAGCCCCACCCCTTTTATACACCTGTTACACCTGCCAGTCATGTGACATCATTGCCAGGATTCCCTCCCCCTCCTTCCCCTGAGCTCTTAGAGGATTTAGACCTCTCAATCAACAGTCATCCTACTCCCCCTCCTCCCCCACCTCCGCCACCTCCGCCACCTCCTCCCCCTTACACCCACACCCCTACACCACCTCCCCCTCTCCAGAGCCTCTCCGGAGTGAGTCCAGGATGGCCCCCCCGTCCCTTGATCACAACCCAAGCCCTGCAGAGAGTCACCCTGCGCTCTGTCAAGAGGCCACAAGAGCTAGCCCCACAGGAGCTAACTAGCATTATGCTAACAAACCCTACATCAGCTAATGTCGAACAGAGCCAAGATAGCAATGATGCTACACTAACTAGCATGATGCTAACCAACGCAACCCCAGCTAATGATGGCCGGCAGTGCCCAGAGAGCACCGATGCTAAGCTAACTTGCATTACGCTAACCAACGCTATGTCAACTAATGATGCCCAGCAGAGCCCAGAGAGCATTGATGCTAAGCTAAATGGCATCACGCTAACCTGCGCCCTGGAGAGAGTGGAGGGCATGGATGCCACACTAACCAGCACTGTGTTAGAGAGTGTGGAGAGGATCAATGCTATTCTTACGGAGGCTGAAGAGAGACAGACCACTGGCGTTCAGAAAATGGCTGCCAATTCATCTGGCACTATGCTAGCATATTTCCAAAAGAGACTTGAAACCAATGATGCTATGCTAAAGGCGGCCCCAAAGACACCGTCAGAGTCTGGCCCTCCTTGCTCCACACCGACCACTACTCAGCAGACTGACAGAACTAGAGAGTCTGTCCCTCCCTGCTCCACACCGACCACTACTCAGCACACTGACAGAACCAGAGAGTCTGTCCCTCCCTGCTCCACACCGACCACTACTCAGCAGACTGACAGAACCAGAGAGTCTGTCCCTCCCTGCTCCACACCGACCACTACTCAGCACACTGACAGAACCAGAGAGTCTGGCCCTCCCTGCTCCACACCGACCACTACTCAGCACACTGACAGAACCAGAGAGTCTGTTGGAACAGAAGACGCCCTCCGTCCCTCAACAACCCCACAGACGCCTAGAACCCCTCAGAAGCCTAGAATCCCAGAGAACCCTAGAACTCCAGAGGCTATAATGATAGAGAAGCCTAGAACACTGGAGAAGCCCAAAACACTGGAGAAGCTTAGAACACTGGAGAAGCTCAGAACACTGGAGAAGCCTAGAACCCCAGAAAAGCCTAACGTGGTTGTTCTCTCTAGGCCACTGAGAGCAGTGGTTTTAAGTTCTAGCTCTCCTGCTGTGAACAGAGGACCAGCGTTACAGAACGGAGAACACACGCCTCGACAGGAGACCACACCCTGCCTCACCAACGGCCAACTAGAGCACTTAACGTGGGCAAACACACTCACACACTCCCCTGCTACCCCCTCCTCCACCCCCCACAAAGTGAAGCTTCCTGTTGCCTTAAAGAACCCTAAACGATCTCTACTGAGGACACACCAGACAGACACACCAACCCCACCACTCGTACTGACAAGTACACCTCCACAGCCCTTTGTCCCAGAGACATCACCCTTTCTGGGGATACAATTGGCACAGACAGAGTCGCAGACAGAGACCCAACCAAAGCCAAAGCCTGAATTCCCCTTCCTGAAACGCTACCAGTCAGAATACTATGTAGCGGAGTTACCATCAAGGCCCTGTCCTCCAGTACCCTTTGTACCAGAGTTACCACCAAGGCCCTGTCCTTCAGAAGCCTGTGTACCAGAGTTACCACCAAGGCCCTGTCCTTCAGAAGCCTGTATAGCAGAGTTACCACCATGGCCCTGTCCTTCAGAAGCCTGTGTACCAGAGTTACCACCAAGGCCCTGTCCTTCAGAACCCTGTGTAGCAGAGTTACCACCAAGGCCCTGTCCTTCAGAACCCTGTGTACCAGAGTTACCACCAAGGCCCTGTCCTTCAGAACCCTGTGTACCAGAGTTACCACCAAGGCCCTGTCCTTCAGAACCCTGTGTACCAGAGCCACAGCAGGAGTCCTGTCCACTGGAGATGGAGACAGATACAGAGACAAAGCTAGAGAGTGGCTCTGTGCCATATACAGAGTTGGGGAGATCAGAACCTGAACCAGAGGAGATATGGGTGATGCAGAATGAAGAGAGAGAGAATGTGCACATCACACTGATGCTGGGGGGGAGAGAGGAGGAGGACAGACAGAGGGGAGCCATTGAGGAGGACAGCAGAGATTCTGGAAGTTTCTCTCCGGAAGAGAATAGAGATGCTCTTAGCAGTGGACTGTCAATTGAAGAGGGGGAACTGGAGGAGGAGAGGATGGAATGGGAGAAGAGGGAAGAGAGGCGCAGTCTGGAGACAGACGGGACAGCAGCTCCACAGGATCCCTGAGCCCCAGAGAGGACAACGGTGAGTTAAGGAACTCTCTGTCTCTCTCCCACTTCCCCCTTCTCTCTCTCTCTCTTCCTCTCTCTCTATTTCTCTCTCTCTCTCTCCTCTCTCCCCTTCCCCCTCTCTCTCTCTCTCTCTCTCTCTCTCTCTCTCTCTCTCTCTCTCTCTCTCTCTCTCTCTCTCTCTCTCTCTCTCTCTCTCTCTCTCTCTCTCTCTCTCTCTCTGTCCTCTCTCCCCTTCCCCCTTCTCTCTCTCTCTCTCTCTCTCTCTCTCCTCTTTCTCTCCTCTCTCCACTTCCCCCTTCTTCTCTCTCTCTCTCTCTCTCTCTCTCTCTCTCTCTCTCTCTCTCTCTCTCTCTCTCTCTCTCTCTCTCTCTCTCTCTCTCTCTCTCTCTCTCTCCTCTCTCCACTTCCCCCTTCTCTCTCTCTCTCTCTCTCTCTCTCTCTCTCTCTCTCTCTCTCTCTCTCTCTCTCTCTCTCTCTCTCCTCTCACTCTCCTCTCTCCACTTCCCCCCTCTCTCTCTCTCTCTCTCTCTCTCTCTCTCTCTCTCTCTCTCTCTGTCCTCTCTCCCCTTCCCCCTTCTCTCTCTCTCTCTCTCTCTGTCCTCTCTCCCCTTCCCCTTCTCTCTCTCTCTCTCTCTCTCTCTCTCTCTCTCTCTCTCTCTCTCTCTCTCTCTCTCTCTCCTCTCTCTCTCCTCTCTCCACTTCCCCCTTCTCTCTCTCTCTCTCTCTCTCTCTCTCTCTCTCTCTCTCTCTCTCTCTCTCTCTCTCTCTCTCTCTCCCTCTCTCCACTTCCCCCCTTCTCTCTCTCTCTCTCTCCCTCTCTCTCTCTCTCTCTCTCTCTCTCTCTCTCTCTCTCTCTCTCTCTCTCTCTCTCTCTCTCTCTCTCTCTCTCTCTCTCCTCTCTCCACTTCCCCCCTTCTCTCTCTCTCTCTCTCTCTCTCTCTCTCTCTCTCTCTCTCTCTCTCTCTCTCTCTCTCTCTCTCTCTCTCTCTCTCTCTCTCTCTCCTCTCTCTCTCCCCCCTCTCTCTCTCTCTCTCTCTCTCTCTCTCTCTCTCTCTCTCTCTCTCTCTCTCTCTCTCTCTCTCTCCTCTCTCCACTTCCCCCTTCTCTCTCTCTCTCTCTCTCTCTCTCTCTCTCTCTCTCTCTCTCTCTCTCTCTCTCTCTCTCTCTCTCTCTCTCTCTCTCTCTCTCTCTCTCTCCACTCTCTCTCCTCTCTCCACTTCCCCCCTTCTCTCTCTCTCTCTCTCTTTCTCTCTCTCTCTATCTCCTACTGACACATACAGTAGATCTCTTATTAGGTTGTAGGTCGTCTACCTTCCTCTGAGTTGAAGAATAACTAGTCCCTCTGTATCTGTAGTGAAACATGATGTTATAACTAGTCCCTCTGTATCTGTAGTGAAACATGATGTTATAACTAGTCCCTCTGTATCTGTAGTGAAACATGATGTTATAACTAGTCCCTCTGTATCTGTAGTGAAACATTATGTTATAACTAGTCCCTCTGTATCTGTAGTGAAACATGATGTTATAACTAGTCCCTCTGTAGTGAAACATGATGTTATAACTAGTCCCTCTGTAGTGAAACATGATGTTATAACTAGTCCCTCTGTAGTGAAACATGATGTTATAACTAGTCCCTCTGTAGTGAAACATGATGTTATAACTAGTCCCTCTGTAGTGAAACATGATGTTATAACTAGTCCCTCTGTAGTGAAACATGATGTTATAACTAGTCCCTCTGTATCTGTAGTGAAACATGATGTTATAACTAGTCCCTCTGTAGTGAAACATGATGTTATAACTAGTCCTCTGTATCTGTAGTGAAACATGATGTTATAACTAGTCCCTCTGTATCTGTAGTGAAACATGATGTTATAACTAGTCCCTCTGTAGTGAAACATGATGTTATAACTAGTCCCTCTGTAGTGAAACATGATGTTATAACTAGTCCCTCTGTAGTGAAACATGATGTTATAACTAGTCCCTCTGTAGTGAAACATGATGTTATAACTAGTCCCTCTGTAGTGAAACATGATGTTATAACTAGTCCTCTGTAGTGAAACATGATGTTATAACTAGTCCCTCTGTAGTGAAACATGATGTTATAACTAGTCCCTCTGTAGTGAAACATGATGTTATAACTAGTCCCTCTGTGTCTGTAGTGAAACATGATGTTATAACACCCTCTCTCTCTCTCTCTCTCTCTCTCTGCAGTGTCTTCTCATTCTCCTCCTCTTCCTCCTCCTCCTCCTCATCCTTTCCTCCAATAGCCCTAGCCCCACCCCTCTGCGACCTCTAGAGGTGATAGCATCCACTTGGGTGAGAGGTCATATGTCAGGGGTCAGCAGCAGCAGTGGTAGCTTCAAGGCTCTGCTCCTGAGGAAGGGAAGTCGCTGCGACTCTGGAGCTCGCATGTCTGCAGCTGAGAGACTCCGCAGTACCGCCCCAAAACACCAGAGTCCGCCACCACATAGCCAGAGCCAATCAGACACACACCTGCAGTTGGGAGTGAAGTCACACACCCACACACCTCATCCCTCTCCACACACGCACACAGTCCAAGTCCAGCTCCCATCTCTAGAAGTACCCCAGACTCAGTACAGACAGAGACACAGGAGGAAGGAAGAGTGGGCAATCACTGAGCGCCTGTTCCTCTCCCCTTCTCATCCTCCCCATCCTCCCCCTCTCTGGGCGTGGCGACCCCCCCTCCCCCCGCTCCCCACTCCCCTTGCTCAGCCAGCCGACGTTTTGCTGCCTGCACCCGACTACCGAGCAGCTCAATGACTGCCATCCAGGAACAAGAGGGGGAGGGGGACGGCGAATCACTGGAGAGTGAGGGATTGTCCGAGACCATCAAATTGGACCACGATTCACACAAGACTTTTGGATTGGTCAAGCTTTCTGACGGATAGACTGAGGCTACCGATGGCAGCCTTGATTGGCAGGAGAGCAGGACTATGGAGAGACACAAGGCCCTGTTCTCCCTCCCCATTTCTCTCTCCCTGAGAGGACAACGGATAGAGCACCAGACAGGGGACTCACTGTCCTGCTCATACCCAGGACAGAGGCTCCCGTCTGGGGCCAAGGGACTTTATGTGTATCCTGCACATGGGGGAAACTGATTGGAGTCAACTGAAACATACTGTTCTCCAGACTGGCTTTTGTTATAGGATGCTTGTCTCTGTTAATAGATTACAGGACAGTGTAAATGTTGTTTTCTGATGTGTTGCTTCAGTCCTCTGTCTAGTTTTAGTATGTAGCGCTATACAGTTTGATATTCATGTTAAACTGTATATTTAAAATGTATTCTGTGGTTTCAGTTACCAAAGACAACGTGTCACTCCCAGTGAATCGGCAGCAGGGGGACATGTCTGAGAATGTATCCTTGATTGTGATTGGCCTATTGTTATCATGATTGTGATTGGCCTATTGTTATCATGATTGTGATTGGTCTATTGTTATCATGATTATGATTGGCCTATTGTTATCATGATTATGATTGGCCTATTGTTATCATGATTGTGATTGGCCTATTGTTATCATGATTGTGATTGGCCTATTGTTATCATGATTGTGATTGGCCTATTGTTATCACGATTATGATTGGCCTATTGTTATCATGATTGTGATTGGCCTATTGTTATCATGATTGTGATTGGCCTATTGTTATCATGATTGTGATTGGCCTATTGTTATCATGATTATGATTGGCCTATTGTTATCATGATTGTGATTGGCCTATTGTTATCATGATTGTGATTGGTCTATTGTTATCATGATTATGATTGGCCTATTGTTATCATGATTATGATTGGCCTATTGTTATCATGATTGTGATTGGCCTATTGTTATCATGATTGTGATTGGCCTATTGTTATCATGATTGTGATTGGCCTATTGTTATCACGATTATGATTGGCCTATTGTTATCATGATTGTGATTGGCCTATTGTTATCATGATTGTGATTGGCCTATTGTTATCATGATTGTGATTGGCCTATTGTTATCATGATTATGATTGGCCTATTGTTATCATGATTGTGATTGGCCTATTGTTATCATGATTGTGATTGGTCTATTGTTATCATGATTATGATTGGCCTATTGTTATCATGATTGTGATTGGTCTATTGTTATCATGATTATGATTGGTCTATTGTTATCATGATTGTGATTGGTCCAGAAATTGGAAGAATGGAATCTGCTGAAGTGATTTATATTTGTATTATTTTATACTTAATTGTCTTTAAATCCTCTATTCATGTTTTATTTGACTTTAAGATATATATTTACATTTAAGTCATTTAGCAGACGCTCTTATCCAGAGCGACTTACAAATTGGTGCATTCACCTTATGACATCCAGTGGGACAGTCACTTAATAGTACTCTGCTTTACATTGCAGAGTTCTCCTCTCACTTTAAAGTAATTTCTGTCTCCTTTATATTACTGTACCTTAATACCTGGACGGTGTACATTTTGTGACACGTGATTTCGGTAGAGGGTTTGTTTGTGTTTTTCTAGTCTGTTTATTTGAAAACTGTGAATAAAACTGGGCCCACTGTATATCAGCGTTATCACTGGTGAGGTCAGGGGTCAGGGGTGGAATGTGGAGAGACTGACTGCATATCTAGATGGAGAGGGAGAGGGAGAGGTGAAGGCTGAATGTTGACCCGGGACTGTAAATTAAAAAAAAAAATGAATTAAAAAATAAATATAGTACATAATTACAGATCCCTGTATGATTTACACACACACACACACACACCCTCGCTCACACACTCGCCCACTCTCACACACACACGCACACACTCGCACACTCGCACACTCGCACACTCGCACACACACACACACGCACACACACACACACACACACACACACACACACACACACACACACACACACACACACACACACACACACACACACACACACACACACACACACAGACACACACACACACACACACACACGCACACACGCACACATGCACACACACACACACACACATACACACACACACACACGCACACACACACACACGCGCACACACACACACACACACACACACACACACACACACACACACACACACACACACACACACACACACACACACACACACACACACACACACACACACACACACACACACACACACACACACAATGTCTGCTGCAGAAACTCCTTAATCCCAATAGGACCTCTGAGTGTAAGGCTTTAAACAATTAATGAATTAAGACTGTCTTAATATACCCACTGTATAGACTGTTCCAGTCTGCAGAGGACAGACATAGAGACTGTGGGAGTAAGAGAGAGGAGAGACACACTTGTCTGGGACACTCACTGTCTTTGGGGAGTCACGGGTGTTCAGAGGGGCATCACTGTGTTTTCTCTACACAGCTCCATGCAACTCTTTAAGAGGTGAGTCCTCACTATTTCAATCTCTCTGTCTCTCTGTCTACCTCTCTCATTTCTCTGTCTCTGTCTACCTCTCTCATTTCTCTGTCTCTCTGTCTACCTCTCTCATTTCTCTGTCTCTCTGTCTACCTCTCTCATTTCTCTGTCTCTCTGTCTACCTCTCTATCATTTCTCTGTCTCTCTGTCTACCTCTCTCATTTCTCTGTCTCTGTCTACCTCTCTCATTTCTCTGTCTCTGTCTACCTCTCTCATTTCTCTGTCTCTCTGTCTACCTCTCTCATTTCTCTGTCTCTCTGTCTACCTCTCTATCATTTCTCTGTCTCTCTGTCTACCTCTCTCATTTCTCTGTCTCTGTCTACCTCTCTCATTTCTCTGTCTCTGTCTACCTCTCTCATTTCTCTGTCTCTCTGTCTACCTCTCTCATTTCTCTGTCTCTCTGTCTACTCTCTATCATTTCTCTGTCTCTCTGTCTACCTCTCTCATTTCTCTGTCTCTCTGTCTACCTCTCTCATTTCTCTGTCTCTCTGTCTACCTCTCTCATTTCTCTGTCTCTGTCTACCTCTCTATCATTTCTCTGTCTCTCTGTCTACCTCTCTCATTTCTCTGTCTCTGTCTACCTCTCATTTCTCTGTCTCTCTGTCTACCTCTCTCATTTATCTGTCTCTCTGTCTACCTCTCTCATTTCTCTGTCTCTCTGTCTACCTCTCTATCATTTCTCTGTCTCTCTGTCTACCTCTCTCATTTCTCTGTCTCTGTCTACCTCTCTCATTTCTCTGTCTCTGTCTACCTCTCTCATTTCTCTGTCTCTGTCTACCTCTCTCATTTCTCTGTCTCTGTCTACCTCTCTCATTTCTCTGTCTCTCTGTCTACCTCTCTCATTTCAATTCCATTCAATTCAAGGGGCTTTATTGGCATGGGAAACATATGTTAACTAACATTGCCAAAGCAAGTGAGGTCGATAATATACAAAAGTGAAATAAAAAATAAATATTAACATTACACATACAGAAGTTTCAAAAGAATTAAGACATTACAAATGTCACATTATGTCTATATATATATATATATATACAGTGTTGTAACAATGTACAAATGGTTAATGGACAAAAGGGAAATAAATAAGCATAAATATGGGTTGTATTTACAATAGTGTTTGTTCTTCCTGGTTGCCCTTTTCTTGTGGCAACAGGTCACAAATCTTGCTGCTGTGATGGAACACTGTGGTATTTCACCCAGTAGATATGGGAGTTTATCAAAAATCCAAATTGGGTTTGTTTTCGAATTCTTTGTGGATCTGTGTAATCTGAGGGAAATATGTGTCTCTAACATGGTCATACATTGGGCAGGAGGTTCAGGAAGTGCAGCTCAGTTTCCACCTCATTTTGTGGGCAGTGTACACATAGCCTGTCTTCTCTTGAGAGCCATGTCTGCCTATGGAGGCCTTTCTCAATAGCAAGGCTATGCTCACTAAGTCTGTACATAGTCAAAGCTTTCCTTACGTTTGGGTCAGTCACAGTGGTCGGGTATTCTGCCACTGTGTACTCTCTGTTAAGGGCCAAATAGCATTCTAGTTTGCTCTGTTTTTTTTGTAAATTTTTTCCAAGTAATTATCTTTTGTTTTCTCATGATTTGCTTGGTTCTAATTGTGCTTCTGTCATGGGGATCTGTGGGGTGTGTTTGTGTTTGTGAACAGAGCCCCAGGACCAGCTTTCTTAGGGACTCTTCTCCAGGTTCATCTCTGTAGTTGATGGGTTTGTTATGGAAGGTTTGGGAATCGATTCCTTTTAGGTGGTTGTAGAATTTAACGGCTCGTTTCTGGATTTGGATAATTAGCGGGTATCGGCCTAATTCTGCTCTGCATACATTATTTGGTGTACACAGAGGATTTGGTCTCAATTTGGTGTTTGTCCCATTTTGTGAATTCTTTGTTGGTGAGCTGACCCCAGACCTCACAACCATAAAGGGCAATGGGTTCTATAACTGATTCAAGTATTTTTAGCCAGATCCTAATTGGTATGTTGAATTTTATGTTCCTTTTGATAGCATAGAATGCCCTTCTTGCCTTGTCACTCAGATTGTTCACAGCTTTGTGGAAGTTACCTGTGGCGCTGATGTTTAGGCCAAGGTATGTATAGTTTTTTGTGTGCTCTAGGGCAACGGTGTCTAGATGGAATTTGTATTTGTGGTCCTGGCGACTGGACCTTTTTTGGAACACCATTATTTTTGGTCTTACTGAGATTTACTGTCAGGGCCCAGGTCTGGCAGAATCTGTGCAGACTATCTAGGTGCTGCTGTAGGCCCTCCTTGGTTGGTGACAGAAGCACCAGATCATCGGCAAACAGTAGACATTTGACTTCAGATTCTAGTAGGGTGAGGCCGGGTGCTGCAGACTTTTCAGTGCCCGCGCCATGTCGTTGATATATATGTTGAAGAGGGTGGGTTTTAAGCTGCATCCCCGTCTCACCCCACGGCCCTGAGGAATGAAATGTGTGTGTTTTTTGCCTATTTTAACCGCACACTTGTTGTTTGTGCACATGGATTTTATAACGTCGTATGTTTTACCCCCAACACCCCTTTCCATCAGTTTGTATAGCAGACCCTCATGCCAAATTGAGTCAAAGGCTTTTTTGAAATCAACAAAGCATGAGAAGACTTTGCCTTTGTTTTGGTTTGTTTGGTTGTCAATTAGGGTGTGCAGGGTGAATACATGGTCTGTTGTACGGTAATTTGGTAAAAAGCCAATTTGATATT
>NW_025747842.1:12500-45216 GCF_021184085.1 Oncorhynchus gorbuscha | reverse complement strand
CCAAAGGTACAGGAGAGCAGAGATGGGTGGTAACAGCTTTAATATATACCCTGGCCCAAAGGTACAGGAGAGTAGAGATGGGTGGTAACAGCTGGCCCAAAATATATACCCTGGCCCAAAGGTACAGGAGAGTAGAGATGGGTGGTAACAGCTTTAATATATACCCTGGCCCAAAGGTACAGGAGAGCAGAGATGGGTGGTAACAGCTTTAATATATACCCTGGCCCAAAGGTACAGGAGAGCAGAGATGGGTGGTAACAGCTTTAATATATACCCTGGCCCAAAGGTACAGGAGAGCAGAGATGGGTGGTTACAGCTTTAATATATACCCTGGCCCAAAGGTACAGGAGAGCAGAGATGGGTGGTAACAGCTTTAATATATACCCTGGCCCAAAGGTACAGGAGAGCAGAGATGGGTGGTAACAGCTTTAATATATACCCTGGCCCAAAGGTACAGGAGCAGAGATGGGCTTTAATATATACCCTGGCCCAAAGGTACAGGAGAGCAGAGATGGGTGGTAACAGCTTTAATATATACCCTGGCCCAAAGGTACAGGAGAGCAGAGATTTAACAGCTATAATATATACCCTGGCCCAAAGGTACAGGAGAGATGGGTGGTAACAGCTTTAATATATACCCTGGCCCAAAGGTACAGGAGAGCAGAGATGGGTGGTAACAGCTTTAATATATACCCTGGCCCAAAGGTACAGGAGAGTAGAGATGGGTGGTAACAGCTTTAATATATATACCCTGGCCCAAAGGTACAGGAGAGCAGAGTTGGGTGGTAACAGCTTTAATATATACCCTGGCCCAAAGGTACAGGAGAGTAGAGATGGGTGGTAACAGCTTTAATATATACCCTGGCCCAAAGGTACAGGAGAGCTTTAATATATACCCTGGCCCAAAGGTACAGGAGAGCAGAGTTGGGTGGTAACAGCTTTAATATATACCCTGGCCCAAAGGTACAGGAGAGTAGAGATGGGTGGTAACAGCTTTAATATATACCCTGGCCCAAAGGTACAGGAGAGCTTTAATATATACCCTGGCCCAAAGGTACAGGAGAGTAGAGATGGGTGGTAACAGCTTTAATATATACCCTGGCCCAAAGGTACAGGAGAGCTTTAATATATACCCTGGCCCAAAGGTACAGGAGAGTAGAGATGGGTGGTAACAGCTTTAATATATACCCTGGCCCAAAAGGTACAGGAGAGTAGAGATGGGTGGTAACAGCTTTAATATCCACCCTGGCCCAAAGGTACAGGAGAGTAGAGATGGGTGGTAACAGCTTTAATATATACCCTGGCCCAAAAGGCACAGGAGAGTAGAGATGGGTGGTAACAGCTTTAATCTATACCCTGGCCCAAAGGTACAGGAGAGTAGAGATGGGTGGTAACAGCTTTAATATATACCCTGGCCCAAAGGTACAGGAGAGTAGAGATGGGTGGTAACAGCTTTAATATATACCCTGGCCCAAAGGTACAGGAGAGCAGAGATGGGTGGTAACAGCTTTAATATATACCCTGGCCCAAAGGTACAGGAGAGCTTTAATATATACCCTGGCCCAAAGGTACAGGAGAGCAGAGATGGGTGGTAACAGCTTTAATATATACCCTGGCCCAAAGGTACAGGAGAGTAGAGATGGGTGGTAACAGCTTTAATATATACCCTGGCCCAAAGGTACAGGAGAGTAGAGATGGGTGGTAACAGCTTTAATATATACCCTGGCCCAAAAGGTACAGGAGAGTAGAGATGGGTGGTAACAGCTTTAATATATACCCTGGCCCAAAGGTACAGGAGAGCTTTAATATATACCCTGGCCCAAAGGTACAGGAGAGCAGAGATGGGTGGTAACAGCTTTAATATATACCCTGGCCCAAAGGTACAGGAGAGCAGAGATGGGTGGTAACAGCTTTAATATATACCCTGGCCCAAAGGTACAGGAGAGCTTTAATATATACCCTGGCCCAAAGGTACAGGAGAGCAGAGATGGGTGGTAACAGCTTTAATATATACCCTGGCCCAAAGGTACAGGAGAGCAGAGATGGGTGGTAACAGCTTTAATATATACCCTGGCCCAAAGGTACAGGAGAGCAGAGATGGGTGGTAACAGCTTTAATATATACCCTGGCCCAAAGGTATAGGAGAGTAGAGATGGGTGGTAACAGCTTTAATATATACCCTGGCCCAAAGGTACAGGAGAGCTTTAATATATACCCTGGCCCAAAGGTACAGGAGAGCAGAGATGGGTGGTAACAGCTTTAATATATACCCTGGCCCAAAGGTACAGGAGAGCTTTAATATATACCCTGGCCCAAAGGTACAGGAGAGCAGAGATGGGTGGTAACAGCTTTAATATATACCCTGGCCCAAAGGTACAGGTTATAAACAACCCTAGGTTGTTAGAAACAAACCTAGCGCAAGCCAGCCTGTAGCGTAACACCCTGCACAAAGAACAATTCCACACAGACATGGGGGAAACAGAGGGTAATATACATTTAGTCTGATGAGGGAATGTGAACCAGGTGTGCGGGAAAACAAGACAAAACAAATGGAAAATGGCTGGCTAGAAGACCAGTGACGTCGACCGCCGAACGCCGCGCGAACAAGGAGAGGACACTCACGACATCATTACAACACTGGGTTACCCTGGAACACTCACAACATCATTACAACACTGGGTTACCCTGGAACACTCACGACATCATTACAACACTGGGTTACCCTGGAACACTCACGACATCATTACAACACTGGGTTACCCGGGAACACTAACGACATCATTACAACACTGGGTTACCCTGGAACACTCACGACATCATTACAACACTTGGTTATCCTGGAACACTCACGACATCATTACAACACTGGGTTACCCTGGAACACTAACGACATCATTACAACACTGGGTTACCCTGGAACACTCACGACATCATTACAACACTGGGTTACCCTGGAACACTCACGAACATCATTAATGTTGTCAGCCTGGTTTGATAGTTTGAAAGCAGGGTCAAGGTCAATTTCCATTTCAATCCAGTCAATTCAGGAACTACACTTAACATGTAAATTCTCTTCAATGCTTTTCAATTGGAATTTGGTTTTATTTCTGAATTGACTGGAAATTAAAATGGAATTGACCCCAACCCTGTTTGATAGTGACTGTATTGATGTTGGGGCACAGACAGACAGATATACAGACAGACAGATATACAGACAGGCAGATATACAGACAGACAGATATACAGACAGACAGATATACAGACAGACAGAAATACCGACAGACAGATATACAGACAGACAGATATACAGACAGGCAGATATACAGACAGGCAGATATACAGACAGACAGATATACAGACAGACAGATATACAGACAGACAGATATACAGACAGACAGATATACAGACAGACAGATATACAGACAGGCAGATATACAGACAGACAGATACACAGACAGACAGATATACAGACAGACAGATATACAGACGGACAGATATACAGACAGACTGATATACAGACAGACAGATATACAGACAGACAGATATACAGACAGACAGATATACAGACAGACTGATATACAGACAGACTGATATACAGACAGACAGATATACAGACAGACAGATATACAGACAGACAGATATACAGACAGACAGATATACAGACAGGCAGATATACAGACAGACAGATATACAGACAGACAGATATACAGACAGACAGATATACAGACAGACAGATATACAGACAGGCAGATATACAGACAGACAGATATACAGACAGACAGATATACAGACAGGCAGATATACAGACAGACAGATATACCCTGTTTTGATTTAATAATACATCCTCTTTTCACTGAATTTGTGATGAAGGTAGCTAGAATTGTGCTGTAGAAATTCTGTGATTACATTTACATGACATTTAAGTCATTTAGCAGACGCTCTTATCCAGAGTGATGGTCTGACACCTTGTCATGGTGGAACAAACTCCCTCACGACGCCAGGACAGCGGAGTCAATCACCACCTTCCGGAGACACCTGAAACCCCACCTCTTTAAGGAATACCTAGGATAGGATAAGTAATCCTTCTCACCCCCCCTTTTAAGATTTAGATGCACTATTGTAAAGTGACTGTTCTACTGGATGTCATAAGGTGAATGCACCAATTTGTAAGTCGCTCTGGATAAGAGCGTCTGCTAAATGACTTAAATGTAATGTTAAATGTTGTCTATCTCTTCAAGGGGGGGGGGGGGACAGCAGACATGTGATGCTATGCCTTCTCTCATTATGGCCAGTCTACACTACCTACCATAGAGTTACCTAGTACCTCCGATGGCCCCTAGTCCTTCCCGGTGTGTCGGCCTCGCCCCCCTCCCACCACCGCTCGGCCTCGCCCCCCTCCCACCACCGCTCGGCCTCGCCCCCCTCTCTCCCACCACCACGAGCCCATCCCCAGACCCCAGTTTACAGGAAGCAGACAGACATGTATCTGTGGCGTTGCCTTGCCAGCCTGATCCTGTCCTTGTCTACCACTCTGTTAAAACAGCCAGTGATGTGTCACACTACAAAGTCAATGAGCTGTGTGAAATACTGGAGGCCCTCTGTTAAAGCTGCTGCTGCTGCTGCTGCCACGCGCAACGCACACACACACACACACACACACACACACACACACACACACACACACACACACACACACACACACACACACACACACACACACACACACACACACACACACACACACACACACACACACACACACACACACACACACACACACACACACACACACACACACACACACAGAGAGAGCGCAGCAAGGTGATAGCTGTCACTACCAGTGCTGGTTTGAATAATGAAATGAGATAAATTATCCATCATGTAGGTGTGGTGGCAGACTGACAGGTGTAAAGAATACCATTGGGTTACGTTGATACAGTGGCCTGTATGTGTGACACAGAGTGACACGGAGCCTCTCTCTCTCTCTCTCTCTCTCTCTCTCTCTCTCTCTCTCTCTCTCTCTCTCTCTCTCTCTCTCTCTCTCTCTCTCTCTCTCTCTCTCTCTCTCTCTCCCTCCCCCACTCTCCCCACCCCCCTCTCTCTCCCCCCACTCTCTCTCTCTCTCTCTCTCTCTCTCTCTCTCTCTCTCTCTCTCTCTCTCTCTCTCTCTCTCTCTCTCTCTCTCTCTCTCTCTCTCTCTCTCTCTCTCTCTCTCTCTCTCTCTCTCTCTCTCTCTCTCTCTCTCTCTCTCTCTCTCTCTCTCTCCTCTCTCTCTCTCTCTCCCCCTCTCTCTCTCTCTCCCCCCCTCCCTCTCTCTCTCCCCCCACTTCCCTCCCTTTCTTCCCCCCCGCACTCTCCCCACCCCCTCTCTCTCTGTCGCTCTCTCTCTCCCCCTCTCTCTTTCTCTCTCGGCTCAGGACCCTCTGTAGCTGCCTGGAGGCATTTTGATAGTTTGTAGTTATGCTCCTGTTTAGCAGTTACATCACATATATTCTAGTAGTGAGTTGTATTTACCCAACACCCCTTATTTCCTCATTAATGGTACCTACAAGTCACCCTACTTGTATCAGCCAATCACAGTCCGCCATTCCCCGTGCACCTCACTGAACCCTGCTCCTGTTGTGGTCAGAGGTCAATGGCCGTGCTGCTGCTCCAGTTTCAACTGTTCTGCCTTATTATTATTCGACCATGCTGGTCATTTATGAACATTTGAACATCTTGGCCATGTTCTGTTATAATCTCTACCCGGCACAGCCAGAAGAGGACTGGCCACCCCACATAGCCTGGTTCCTCTCTAGGTTTCTTCCTAGGTTTTGGTCTTTCTAGGGAGTTTTTCCTAGCCACCGTGCTTCTACACCTGCATTGCTTGCTGTTTGGGGGTTTTAGGCTGGGTTTCTGTACAGCACTTTGAGATATCAGCTGATGTACGAAGGGCTATATAAATACATGTGATTTGATTTGATTTGACTTGTTGGGCTGCTGGGTTCGTTCAGTGGACTTGTTAGGCTGCTGGGTTCGTTCAGTGGACTTGTTGGACTGCTGGGTTCGTTCAGTGGACTTGAGGCCTTTCCTTTGTTTTGGAGTCTTTAGTTTGGTATTTTAACTTTTTGTGCCTATTAACGTTTCATCATCATCTGAACTAATAATAGTCCTCTTGGATTGGCCGACCCAGAGGTCAAGACGGAGCTGGCCCTGGACTCAGGAAGTTGCTGTCTCCTGGGAACATGTGCATCATACACGGTCCTCAAACGCTGATTTCTCACAGAAATGTACACATTGATTCAGGTTACAGACCCCGTAAGAAGGTCTAGGACCCACTAGACAAAGCCAGTGCAACAATACCAGAAGGCTAGTTCTGGGTTTCGTAACACTACCGTGTGTGTAGCCTTATGTAGCATGTGGTACATTTAGCATTTCCTTGTGGCGCAGTCACTATTCCATGTTGGTCAGTCACTATTCCACGTTCATCAGTCACTATTCCATATGGCGCAGTCACTTTTCCATGTTGGTCAGTCACTATTCCACATTGATCTGTCTCTATTCCACATTGATCTGTCACTATTCCACGTTGATCTGTCACTATTCCACATTGATCTGTCACTATTCCACGTTCATCTGTCACTATTCCGCGTTGATCAGTCACTATTCCATATGGCGCAGTCACTTTTCCACGTTGGTCTGTCACTATTCCACATTAATGAGTCACTATTCCACATTGGTCAGTCACTATTCCACATTGGTCAGTCACTATTCCAAGTTGATCAGTCACTATTCCACATTGGTCAGTCACTATTCCTGTATGTTTTCTATGTGATCTCATAGTAATTATTTCTGTTCCTTCCCGTTGAACCACGTCTGTTACACTCTCGCCCTCTGGCAGCCCTCAACACAGAGGAGTGGAGAACCTACACTCCCGTTTCTACATGGCCCCCCCACCCCCCCAACCCCCACCCCCCCACCACCCCGATCAGCCGATACCATGCTATGTTGTTGTCTGAGGTCTCTCTTTACGTAGTGTTGTGGTGTCTCTCTTATCGCGACGTGTGTTTTGTCCTATATTTGTATTTTTTAATCCCAGTCCCTGTTCCCGCGGGAGGCCTTTTGCCTTTCGGTAGGTCGTCATTGTAAATAAGAATTTGTTCTTTAACTGACTTGCCCAGTTAAATAAAGGTGAAATAAATCAAATTAAATAAATGATATTTTTTCAGTGTGTGTGTACTTTTGTGTACTTGTGTACTTTAGCTCTGACTGGCAGTTTATAGACTGTCATAAACTTGTACCCAGTGACCTCCCAGAAACATACTAATGTGCCAAACCCGCGAAGAGCCAATGAGGTCATTCATGCCCAGATGTAAAATGTTACGGTTTCATTTCTCTACTACAAGCTGTTACAGGTTTGAGTATTCTGCCCCTAGTGGACGAAAGGCATCCTGCATGCCAGCTGTTAACAGGTTTGAGTATTCTGCCCCTAGTGGACGAAAGGCATCCTGCATGCCAGCTGTTAACAGGTTTGAGTATTCTGCCCCTAGTGGACGAAAGGCATCCTGCATGCCAGCTGTTAACAGGTTTGAGTATTCTGCCCCTAGTGGACGAAAGGCATCTTGCATGCCAGCTGTTAACAGGTTTGAGTATTCTGCCCCTAGTGGACAAAAGGCATCCTGCATGTTTCTCCTGTGTTTCTCCTGTGTTTCTCCGGTGTTTCTCCTGTTTCTCATGTGTTTCTCCTGTTTCTCCTGTGTTTCTCCTGTGTTTCTCCTGTGTTTCTCCTGTGTTTCTCCTGTTTCTCCTGTGTTTCTCCTGTGTTTCTCCTGTGTTTCTCCTGTGTTTCTCCTGTGTTTCTCCTGTGATTCTCCTGTGTTTCTCCTGTGTTTCTCCTGTGTTTCTCCTGTTTCTCCTGTGTTTCTCCTGTGTTTGTCCTGTGTTTCTCCTGTGTTTCTCCTGTGTTTCTCCTGTGATTCTCCTGTGTTTCTCCTGTGTTTCTCCTGTGTTTCTCCTGTGTTTCTCCTGTGATTCTCCTGTGTTTCTCCTGTGTTTCTCCTGTGTTTCTCCTGTGTTTCTCCTGTGTTTGTCCTGTGTTTCTCCTGTGTTTCTCCTGTGTTTCTCCTGTGATTCTCCTATGTTTCTCCTGTGTTTCTCCTGTGTTTCTCCTGTGTTTCTCCTGTGTTTCTCCTGTGTGACATCCGTACACAAACTGTTCTACTCATGTAGAATCAAATAATGGAGCTGAGGGGGAGAGTAGAAAGAAAACCTGTCAGACATTTTGAAATTGCTGCAGTTTCCCCCCTCAGAGAATAAAGACAGAGACAGTGAACGTGAGTAGGGCAACATAGACAGAGATAGAGACAGAGACGGAGACGGAGACGGGGACGGAGACGGGGACAGGGACAGGGACAGACACAGTGACAGAGACAGAGACATGTACAGGGACAGAGACAGAGACAGAGACAGAGACATGTACAGGGACAGAGACATGTACAGGGACAGAGACAGAGACAGAGACAGAGACAGAGACAGAGACAGAGACAGAGACATGTACAGTGACAGAGACAGAGACAGAGACAGAGACAGAGACATGTACAGGGACAGACACAGTGACAGAGACAGAGACAGAGACATGTACAGTGACAGAGACAGAGACTGGGATAGAGACAGAGACAGAGACAGAGACATGTACAGGGACAGAGACAGAGACTGGGATAGAGACAGAGACAGAGACATGTACAGGGACAGAGACAGAGACTGGGATAGAGACAGAGACAGGGACAGGGACAGGGACAGGGACAGGGACAGGGACAGGGACAGGGACAGGGACAGGGACAGGGACAGAGACAGGGACATGGACAGAGACAGCGACAGCGACAGAGACACAGACAGAGAGTGAAGATCTCTCCAACATGTGGCTGTGGGAGGTTTGGCCCCCCAACTTCATGTCACAAACAGTTTTTGGTGGATTTGAGAACTGTAGTCTACATTTCAGATTCCCCATTGAACATGTTTTTTTCAGGGAAACCGGCCCTTAGTGTACTTTCAATATCCTGTCAGTAGTCATCTCTGGTAGATGTTTGTTAAACAACGAGGGTTGTGATTCAGTCAGTAGGTTAACGTGTTCAGTTATCCGTGTATGGGGTTCCTGTATGAGCAGCTAGAGCAGGATGTGGTTAACAGACTGTACTAACACCCAGGTCGGCTTCACTCCACACCCCAGTCGGTTACACACAAGCTCCCTGGGTGTCTCGCCTGCTTCCTACTGCCTGTGAAACCAGGAAGTGTGTTGGTGCTAGGGCAACGAGGACCGGGAATGCTGATCTTGTTCTCTCTCCGCCCGCTGTGGATGAGGCTCACTGTGTGAATGTGTGTGTGTATGTGTGTGTGTTGTGTGTGCGTGTGTGTGTGTGTGTGTGCATCTGTGTGTGTGCGAGAGGGAGAGAGAGCCAGAGAAAAGGCTCAGTAGTGGGTGGCCCAGAAAGGTGTGTGTGTGTATGTGTGTGTGTGTGTGTGTGTGTGTGTGTGTGTGTGTGTGTGTGTGTGTGTGTGTGTGTGTGTGTGTGTGTGTGTGTGTGTGTGTGTGTGTGTGTGTGTGTGTGTGTGTGTGTGTGTGTGTGTGTGTGTGCCAACAGACTGTAGCTCCATAGGCGCTGCCTGTCTGCGCTGAGATCCATCCCATTAGATGATTCTCCAGACTTTAGGTGGCTGCTGTCTGCTGTCGGCTGTGTGTGTGTGTGTGTGTGTGTGTGTGTGTGTGTGTGTGTGTGTGTGTGTGTGTGTGTGTGTGTGTGTGTGTGTGTGTGTGTGTGTGTGTGTGTGTGTGTGTGTGTGTGTGTGTGTGTGTGTGTGTGTGTGTGTGTGTGTGTGTGTGTGATAGAAAGAGATTGTGTGAAGTGTAAAGCAGGGCACCGCCAGTCGCTCTGGGTGTCGTTGCCAATGCATCTTTTCTTGGCTGTGGACCAGTACATTCTGTTAAACCAGTGCATTCTGTCAGACCAGAACATTCTGTCAGACCAGAACATTATGTTAGACCAGAACATTATGTCAGACCAGTACATTCTGTTAGACCAGAACATTCTGTTAGACCAGAACATTATGTTAGACCAGTGCATTCTGTCAGACCAGAACATTCTGTTAGACCAGAACATTCTGTTAGACCAGAACATTCTGTTAGACCAGAAGATTCTGTTAGACCAGTACATTCTGTTAGACCAGAACATTCTGTTAGACCAGAACATTATGTTAGACCAGTGCATTCTGTCAGACCAGAACATTCTGTTAGACCAGAACATTCTGTTAGACCAGAACATTCTGTTAGACCAGTACATTCTGTTAGACCAGTACATTCTGTTAGACCAGAACATTCTGTTAGACCAGTGCATTCTGTCAGACCAGAACATTCTGTTACACCAGAACATTCTATTAGACCAGAACATTCTGTTAGACCAGAACTTTCTGTTAGACCAGTACATTCTGTTAGACCAGTACATTCTGTTAGACCAGAACATTCTGTTAGACCAGAAGATTCTGTTAGACCAGTACATTCTGTTAGACCAGTACATTCTGTTAGACCAGAACATTCTGTTAGACCAGTGCATTCTGTTAGACCAGAACATTCTGTTAGACCAGTACATTCTGTTAGACCAGAACATTCTGTCAGACCAGAACATTATGTTAGACCAGAACATTATGTTAGACCAGTACATTCTGTTAGACCAGAACATTCTGTTAGACCAGTACATTCTGTTAGACCAGAACATTCTGTTAGACCAGTACATTCTGTAAGACCAGAACATTCTGTTCGACCAGTACATTCTGTTAGACCAGTACATTCTGTTAGACCAGAACATTCTGTTAGACCAGTGAATTCTGTTAGACCAGAACATTCTGTTAGACCAGTACATTCTGTTAGACCAGAACATTCTGTTAGACCAGTACATTCTGTCAGACCAGAACATTCTGTTAGACCAGTACATTCTGTTAGACCAGTACATTCTGTTAGACTAGAACATTCTGTTAGACCAGTACATTCTGTTAGACTAGAACATTCTGTTAGACCAGTACATTCTGTTAGACCAGAACATTCTGTTAGACTAGAACATTCTGTTAGACCAGTACATTCTGTTAGACCAGTACATTCTGTTAGACCAGTGCATTCTGTTAGACCAGAACATTCTGTTAGACCAGTACATTCTGTTAGACCAGAACATTCTGTCAGACCAGAACATTATGTTAGACCAGAACATTATGTTAGACCAGTACATTCTGTTAGACCAGAACATTCTGTTAGACCAGTACATTCTGTCAGACCAGAACATTCTGTTAGACCAGTACATTCTGTTAGACCAGAACATTCTCTTAGACCAGTACATTCTGTTAGACCAGTACATTCTGTTAGACCAGAACATTCTTTTAGACCAGTACATTCTGTTAGACCAGAACATTTTTTAGACCAGTACATTCTGTTAGACCAGAACATTCTGTCAGACCAGAACATTCTGTTAGACCAGTACATTCTGTTAGACCAGTACATTCTGTTAGACCAGTACATTCTGTTAGACTAGAACATTCTGTTAGACCAGTACATTCTGTTAGACCAGTACATTCTGTTAGACTAGAACATTCTGTTAGACCAGTACATTCTGTTAGACTAGAACATTCTGTTAGACCAGAACATTCTGTTAGACCAGTACATTCTGTTAGACTAGAACATTCTGTTAGACCAGTACATTCTGTTAGACCAGTACATTCTGTTAGACTAGAACATTCTGTTAGACCAGTACATTCTGTTAGACCAGTACATTCTGTTAGACTAGAACATTCTGTTAGACCAGTACATTCTGTTAGACCAGAACATTCTGTTAGACCAGTACATTCTGTTAGACCAGTACATTCTGTTAGACCAGAACATTCTGTTAGACTAGAACATCCTGTTAGACCAGTACATTCTGTTAGACCAGAACATTCTGTTAGACCAGAACATTCTGTTAGACCAGTGCAGTCTGTTAGACCAGAACATTCTGTTAGACCAGAACATTCTGTTAGACCAGTACATTCTGTTAGACCAGAACATTCTGTTAGACTAGAACATTCTGTTAGACCAGAACATTCTGTTAGACCAGAACATTCTGTTAGACCAGTACATTCTGTTAGACTAGAACATTCTGTTAGACCAGAACATTCTGTTAGACCAGAACATTCTGTTAGACCAGAACATTCTGTTAGACCAGTACATTCTGTTAGACTAGAACATTCTGTTAGACCAGAACATTCTGTTAGACTAGAACATTCTGTTAGACCAGTGCTGCTGGAAGGAGAGCATTGAGATCAGATAACATGGCATTCTGTTAGACCAGAACATTCTGTTAGACCAGTGCTGCTGGAAGGAGAGCATTGAGATCAGATAACATGGCATTCTGTTAGACCAGTGCTGCTGGAAGGAGAGCATTGAGATCAGATAACATGACATTCTGTTAGACCAGAACATTCTGTTAGACCAGTGCTGCTGGAAGGAGAGCATTGAGATCAGATAACATGGCATTCTGTTAGACCAGTGCTGCTGGAAGGAGAGCATTGAGATCAGATAACATGACATTCTGTTAGACCAGTGCTGCTGGAAGGAGAGCATTGAGATCAGATAACATGACATTCTGTTAGACCAGAACATTCTGTTAGACCAGTGCTGCTGGAAGGAGAGCATTGAGATCAGATAACATGGCATTCTGTTAGACCAGAACATTCTGTTAGACCAGTGCTGCTGGAAGGAGAGCATTGAGATCAGATAACATGGCATTCTGTTAGACCAGAACATTCTGTTAGACCAGTGCTGCTGGAAGGAGAGCATTGAGATCAGATAACATGGCATTCTGTTAGACCAGTGCTGCTGGAAGGAGAGCATTGAGATCAGATAACATGACATTCTGTTAGACCAGAACATTCTGTTAGACCAGTGCTGCTGGAAGGAGAGCATTGAGATCAGATAACATGGCATTCTGTTAGACCAGAACATTCTGTTAGACCAGTGCTGCTGGAAGGAGAGCATTGAGATCAGATAACATGGCATTCTGTTAGACCAGTGCTGCTGGAAGGAGAGCATTGAGATCAGATAACATGACATTCTGTTAGACCAGAACATTCTGTTAGACCAGTGCTGCTGGAAGGAGAGCATTGAGATCAGATAACATGGCATTCTGTTAGACCAGAACATTCTGTTAGACCAGTGCTGCTGGAAGGAGAGCATTGAGATCAGATAACATGGCATTCTGTTAGACCAGAACATTCTGTTAGACCAGTGCTGCTGGAAGGAGAGCATTGAGATCAGATAACATGCCATTCTGTTAGACCAGTGCTGCTGGAAGGAGAGCATTGAGATCAGATAACATGACATTCTGTTAGACCAGAACATTCTGTTAGACCAGTGCTGCTGGAAGGAGAGCATTGAGATCAGATAACATGGCATTCTGTTAGACCAGTGCTGCTGGAAGGAGAGCATTGAGATCAGATAACATGACATTCTGTTAGACCAGTGCTGCTGGAAGGAGAGCATTGAGATCAGATAACATGGCATTCTGTTAGACCAGTGCTGCTGGAAGGAGAGCATTGAGATCAGATAACATGACATTCTGTTAGACCAGAACATTCTGTTAGACCAGTGCTGCTGGAAGGAGAGCATTGAGATCAGATAACATGGCATTCTGTTAGACCAGAACATTATGTTAGACCAGTGCATTCTGTCAGACCAGAACATTCTGTTAGACCAGAACATTCTTTTAGACCAGAACATTCTGTTAGACCAGAAGATTCTGTTAGACCAGTACATTCTGTTAGACCAGAACATTCTGTTAGACCAGAACATTATGTTAGACCAGTGCATTCTGTCAGACCAGAACATTCTGTTAGACCAGAACATTCTGTTAGACCAGAACATTCTGTTAGACCAGTACATTCTGTTAGACCAGTACATTCTGTTAGACTAGAACATTCTGTTAGACCAGTACATTCTGTTAGACTAGAACATTCTGTTAGACCAGTACATTCTGTTAGACCAGAACAT
Organism: Oncorhynchus gorbuscha; assembly: GCF_021184085.1. NCBI lineage: Eukaryota > Metazoa > Chordata > Actinopteri > Salmoniformes > Salmonidae > Oncorhynchus > Oncorhynchus gorbuscha. The sequence goes on along the minus strand of NW_025747842.1, from coordinate 31,178 downwards.
TCTGTTAGACTAGAACATTCTGTTAGACCAGTACATTCTGTTAGACCAGTACATTCTGTTAGACCAGTGCATTCTGTTAGACCAGAACATTCTGTTAGACCAGTACATTCTGTTAGACCAGAACATTCTGTCAGACCAGAACATTATGTTAGACCAGAACATTATGTTAGACCAGTACATTCTGTTAGACCAGAACATTCTGTTAGACCAGTACATTCTGTCAGACCAGAACATTCTGTTAGACCAGTACATTCTGTTAGACCAGAACATTCTGTTAGACCAGTACATTCTGTTAGACCAGTACATTCTGTTAGACCAGAACATTCTTTTAGACCAGTACATTCTGTTAGACCAGAACATTTTTTAGACCAGTACATTCTGTTAGACCAGAACATTCTGTTAGACCAGTACATTCTGTTAGACCAGAACATTCTGTTAGACCAGTACATTCTGTAAGACCAGAACATTCTGTTCGACCAGTACATTCTGTTAGACCAGTACATTCTGTTAGACCAGAACATTCTGTTAGACCAGTGAATTCTGTTAGACCAGAACATTCTGTTAGACCAGTACATTCTGTTAGACCAGAACATTCTGTTAGACCAGTACATTCTGTCAGACCAGAACATTCTGTTAGACCAGTACATTCTGTTAGACCAGTACATTCTGTTAGACTAGAACATTCTGTTAGACCAGTACATTCTGTTAGACTAGAACATTCTGTTAGACCAGTACATTCTGTTAGACCAGAACATTCTGTTAGACTAGAACATTCTGTTAGACCAGTACATTCTGTTAGACCAGTACATTCTGTTAGACCAGTGCATTCTGTTAGACCAGAACATTCTGTTAGACCAGTACATTCTGTTAGACCAGCACATTCTGTCAGACCAGAACATTATGTTAGACCAGAACATTATGTTAGACCAGTACATTCTGTTAGACCAGAACATTCTGTTAGACCAGTACATTCTGTCAGACCAGAACATTCTGTTAGACCAGTACATTCTGTTAGACCAGAACATTCTGTTAGACCAGTACATTCTGTTAGACCAGTACATTCTGTTAGACCAGAACATTCTTTTAGACCAGTACATTCTGTTAGACCAGAACATTTTTTAGACCAGTACATTCTGTTAGACCAGAACATTCTGTCAGACCAGAACATTCTGTTAGACCAGTACATTCTGTTAGACCAGTACATTCTGTTAGACCAGTACATTCTGTTAGACTAGAACATTCTGTTAGACCAGTACATTCTGTTAGACCAGTACATTCTGTTAGACTAGAACATTCTGTTAGACCAGTACATTCTGTTAGACTAGAACATTCTGTTAGACCAGAACATTCTGTTAGACCAGTACATTCTGTTAGACTAGAACATTCTGTTAGACCAGTACATTCTGTTAGACCAGTACATTCTGTTAGACTAGAACATTCTGTTAGACCAGTACATTCTGTTAGACCAGTACATTCTGTTAGACCAGTACATTCTGTTAGACTAGAACATTCTGTTAGACCAGTACATTCTGTTAGACCAGAACATTCTGTTAGACCAGTACATTCTGTTAGACCAGTACATTCTGTTAGACCAGAACATTCTGTTAGACTAGAACATCCTGTTAGACCAGTACATTCTGTTAGACCAGAACATTCTGTTAGACCAGAACATTCTGTTAGACCAGTGCAGTCTGTTAGACCAGAACATTCTGTTAGACCAGAACATTCTGTTAGACCAGTACATTCTGTTAGACCAGAACATTCTGTTAGACCAGTACATTCTGTTAGACCAGTACATTCTGTTAGACTAGAACATTCTGTTAGACCAGTACATTCTGTTAGACCAGTACATTCTGTTAGACTAGAACATTCTGTTAGACCAGTACATTCTGTTAGACTAGAACATTCTGTTAGACCAGAACATTCTGTTAGACCAGTACATTCTGTTAGACTAGAACATTCTGTTAGACCAGTACATTCTGTTAGACCAGTACATTCTGTTAGACTAGAACATTCTGTTAGACCAGTACATTCTGTTAGACCAGTACATTCTGTTAGACCAGTACATTCTGTTAGACTAGAACATTCTGTTAGACCAGTACATTCTGTTAGACCAGAACATTCTGTTAGACCAGTACATTCTGTTAGACCAGTACATTCTGTTAGACCAGAACATTCTGTTAGACTAGAACATCCTGTTAGACCAGTACATTCTGTTAGACCAGAACATTCTGTTAGACCAGAACATTCTGTTAGACCAGTGCAGTCTGTTAGACCAGAACATTCTGTTAGACCAGAACATTCTGTTAGACCAGTACATTCTGTTAGACCAGAACATTCTGTTAGACTAGAACATTCTGTTAGACCAGAACATTCTGTTAGACCAGAACATTCTGTTAGACTAGAACATTCTGTTAGACCAGAACATTCTGTTAGACCAGAACATTCTGTTAGACCAGAACATTCTGTTAGACCAGTACATTCTGTTAGACTAGAACATTCTGTTAGACCAGAACATTCTGTTAGACTAGAACATTCTGTTAGACCAGTGCTGCTGGAAGGAGAGCATTGAGATCAGATAACATGGCATTCTGTTAGACCAGAACATTCTGTTAGACCAGTGCTGCTGGAAGGAGAGCATTGAGATCAGATAACATGGCATTCTCTTAGACCAGTGCTGCTGGAAGGAGAGCATTGAGATCAGATAACATGACATTCTGTTAGACCAGAACATTCTGTTAGACCAGTGCTGCTGGAAGGAGAGCATTGAGATCAGATAACATGGCATTCTGTTAGACCAGTGCTGCTGGAAGGAGAGCATTGAGATCAGATAACATGACATTCTGTTAGACCAGTGCTGCTGGAAGGAGAGCATTGAGATCAGATAACATGACATTCTGTTAGACCAGAACATTCTGTTAGACCAGTGCTGCTGGAAGGAGAGCATTGAGATCAGATAACATGGCATTCTGTTAGACCAGAACATTCTGTTAGACCAGTGCTGCTGGAAGGAGAGCATTGAGATCAGATAACATGGCATTCTGTTAGACCAGAACATTCTGTTAGACCAGTGCTGCTGGAAGGAGAGCATTGAGATCAGATAACATGGCATTCTGTTAGACCAGTGCTGCTGGAAGGAGAGCATTGAGATCAGATAACATGACATTCTGTTAGACCAGAACATTCTGTTAGACCAGTGCTGCTGGAAGGAGAGCATTGAGATCAGATAACATGGCATTCTGTTAGACCAGAACATTCTGTTAGACCAGTGCTGCTGGAAGGAGAGCATTGAGATCAGATAACATGGCATTCTGTTAGACCAGTGCTGCTGGAAGGAGAGCATTGAGATCAGATAACATGACATTCTGTTAGACCAGAACATTCTGTTAGACCAGTGCTGCTGGAAGGAGAGCATTGAGATCAGATAACATGGCATTCTGTTAGACCAGAACATTCTGTTAGACCAGTGCTGCTGGAAGGAGAGCATTGAGATCAAATAACATGGCATTCTGTTAGACCAGAACATTCTGTTAGACCAGTGCTGCTGGAAGGAGAGCATTGAGATCAGATAACATGCCATTCTGTTAGACCAGTGCTGCTGGAAGGAGAGCATTGAGATCAGATAACATGACATTCTGTTAGACCAGAACATTCTGTTAGACCAGTGCTGCTGGAAGGAGAGCATTGAGATCAGATAACATGGCATTCTGTTAGACCAGTGCTGCTGGAAGGAGAGCATTGAGATCAGATAACATGACATTCTGTTAGACCAGTGCTGCTGGAAGGAGAGCATTGAGATCAGATAACATGGCATTCTGTTAGACCAGTGCTGCTGGAAGGAGAGCATTGAGATCAGATAACATGACATTCTGTTAGACCAGAACATTCTGTTAGACCAGTGCTGCTGGAAGGAGAGCATTGAGATCAGATAACATGGCATTCTGTTAGACCAGAACATTATGTTAGACCAGTGCATTCTGTCAGACCAGAACATTCTGTTAGACCAGAACATTCTTTTAGACCAGAACATTCTGTTAGACCAGAAGATTCTGTTAGACCAGTACATTCTGTTAGACCAGAACATTCTGTTAGACCAGAACATTATGTTAGACCAGTGCATTCTGTCAGACCAGAACATTCTGTTAGACCAGAACATTCTGTTAGACCAGAACATTCTGTTAGACCAGTACATTCTGTTAGACCAGTACATTCTGTTAGACTAGAACATTCTGTTAGACCAGTACATTCTGTTAGACTAGAACATTCTGTTAGACCAGTACATTCTGTTAGACCAGAACATTCTGTTAGACTAGAACATTCTGTTAGACCAGTACATTCTGTTAGACCAGTACATTCTGTTAGACCAGTGCATTCTGTTAGACCAGAACATTCTGTTAGACCAGTACATTCTGTTAGACCAGAACATTCTGTCAGACCAGAACATTATGTTAGACCAGAACATTATGTTAGACCAGTACATTCTGTTAGACCAGAACATTCTGTTAGACCAGTACATTCTGTCAGACCAGCACATTCTGTTAGACCAGTACATTCTGTTAGACCAGAACATTCTGTTAGACCAGTACATTCTGTTAGACCAGTACATTCTGTTAGACCAGAACATTCTTTTAGACCAGTACATTCTGTTAGACCAGAACATTTTTTAGACCAGTACATTCTGTTAGACCAGAACATTCTGTTAGACCAGTACATTCTGTTAGACCAGTACATTATGTTAGACCAGTACATTCTGTTAGACTAGAACATTCTGTTAGACCAGTACATTCTGTTAGACTAGAACATTCTGTTAGACCAGAACATTCTGTTAGACCAGTACATTCTGTTAGACTAGAACATTCTGTTAGACCAGTACATTCTGTTAGACCAGTACATTCTGTTAGACTAGAACATTCTGTTAGACCAGTACATTCTGTTAGACCAGTACATTCTGTTAGACCAGTACATTCTGTTAGACTAGAACATTCTGTTAGACCAGTACATTCTGTTAGACCAGAACATTCTGTTAGACCAGTACATTCTGTTAGACCAGTACATTCTGTTAGACCAGAACATTCTGTTAGACCAGTACATTCTGTTAGACTAGAACATTCTGTTAGACCAGTACATTCTGTTAGACCAGAACATTCTGTTAGACCAGAACATTCTGTTAGACCAGTGCAGTCTGTTAGACCAGAACATTCTGTTAGACCAGAACATTCTGTTAGACCAGTACATTCTGTTAGACCAGAACATTCTGTTAGATTAGAACATTCTGTTAGACCAGAACATTCTGTTAGACCAGAACATTCTGTTAGACCAGTACATTCTGTTAGACTAGAACATTCTGTTAGACCAGAACATTCTGTTAGACCAGAACATTCTGTTAGACCAGTACATTCTGTTAGACTAGAACATTCTGTTAGACCAGAACATTCTGTTAGACTAGAACATTCTGTTAGACCAGTGCTGCTGGAAGGAGAGCATTGAGATCAGATAACATGGCATTCTGTTAGACCAGAACATTCTGTTAGACCAGTGCTGCTGGAAGGAGAGCATTGAGATCAGATAACATGGCATTCTGTTAGACCAGTGCTGCTGGAAGGAGAGCATTGAGATCAGATAACATGACATTCTGTTAGACCAGAACATTCTGTTAGACCAGTGCTGCTGGAAGGAGAGCATTGAGATCAGATAACATGGCATTCTGTTAGACCAGTGCTGCTGGAAGGAGAGCATTGAGATCAGATAACATGGCATTCTGTTAGACCAGTGCTGCTGGAAGGAGAGCATTGACATCAGATAACATGACATTCTGTTAGACCAGTGCTGCTGGAAGGAGAGCATTGAGATCAGATAACATGACATTCTGTTAGACCAGAACATTCTGTTAGACCAGTGCTGCTGGAAGGAGAGCATTGAGATCAGATAACATGGCATTCTGTTAGACCAGAACATTCTGTTAGACCAGTGCTGCTGGAAGGAGAGCATTGAGATCAGATAACATGGCATTCTGTTAGACCAGAACATTCTGTTAGACCAGTGCTGCTGGAAGGAGAGCATTGAGATCAGATAACATGGCATTCTGTTAGACCAGTGCTGCTGGAAGGAGAGCATTGAGATCAGATAACATGACATTCTGTTAGACCAGTGCTGCTGGAAGGAGAGCATTGAGATCAGATAACATGGCATTCTGTTAGACCAGAACATTCTGTTAGACCAGTGCTGCTGGAAGGAGAGCATTGAGATCAGATAACATGATATTCTGTTAGACCAGAACATTCTGTTAGACCAGTGCTGCTGGAAGGAGAGCATTGAGATCAGATAACATGGCATTCTGTTAGACCAGTGCTGCTGGAAGGAGAGCATTGAGATCAGATAACATGACATTCTGTTAGACCAGAACATTCTGTTAGACCAGTGCTGCTGGAAGGAGAGCATTGAGATCAGATAACATGACATTCTGTTAGACCAGAACATTCTGTTAGACCAGTGCTGCTGGAAGGAGAGCATTGAGATCAGATAACATGACATTCTGTTAGACCAGAACATTCTGTTAGACCAGTGCTGCAGGAAGGAGAGCATTGAGATCAGATAACATGGCATTCTGTTAGACCAGTGCTGCTGGAAGGAGAGCATTGAGATCAGATAACATGGCATTCTGTTAGACCAGAACATTCTGTTAGACCAGTGCTGCTGGAAGGAGAGCATTGAGATCAGATAACATGGCATTCTGTTAGACCAGAACATTCTGTTAGACCAGTGCTGCTGGAAGGAGAGCATTGAGATCAGATAACATGGCATTCTGTTAGACCAGTGCTGCTTGAAGGAGAGCATTGAGATCAGATAACATGGCATTCTGTTAGACCAGAACATTCTGTTAGACCAGTGCTGCTGGAAGGAGAGCATTGAGGTCAGATAACATGGCATTCTGTTAGACCAGTGCTGCTGGAAGGAGAGCATTGAGATCAGATAACATGGCATTCTATTAGACCAGTACATTCTGTTAGACCAGTGCTGCTGGAAGGAGAGCATTGAGATCAGATAACATGGCATTCTGTTAGACCAGTGCTGCTGGAAGGAGAGCATTGAGATCAGATAACATGGCATTCTGTTAGACCAGAACATTCTGTTAGACCAGTGCTGCTGGAAGGAGAGCATTGAGATCAGATAACATGGCATTCTGTTAGACCAGTGCTGCTGGAAGGAGAGCATTGAGATCAGATAACATGGCATTCTGTTAGACCAGAACATTCTGTTAGACCAGTGCTGCTGGAAGGAGAGCATTGAGATCAGATAACATGGCATTCTATTAGACCAGAACATTCTGTTAGACCAGTGCTGCTGGAAGGAGAGCATTGAGATCAGATAACATGGCATTCTGTTAGACCAGAACATTCTGTTAGACCAGTGCTGCTGGAAGGAGAGCATTGAGATCAGATAACATGGCATTCTGTTAGACCAGAACATTCTGTTAGACCAGTGCTGCTGGAAGGAGAGCATTGAGATCAGATAACATGGCATTCTGTTAGACCAGAACATTCTGTTAGACCAGTGCTGCTGGAAGGAGAGCATTGAGATCAGATAACATGGCATTCTGTTAGACCAGAACATTCTGTTAGACCAGTGCTGCTGGAAGGAGAGCATTGAGATCAGATAACATGGCATTCTGTTAGACCAGAACATTCTGTTAGACCAGAACATTCTGTTAGACCAGTGCTGCTGGAAGGAGAGCATTGAGATCAGATAACATGGCATTCTGCTAATCGCTCTGGGATATCTGGAGGTAAATAGACTGCTTTCTTTAGAGAGATATTTTTTATTTTTTAAACACCATCAAAACGACTCCGTATCTCCCAAAGTTGAAATAGCAGAGTGAGTGAAATCTCTAGCAGACTTCGTCCGGCTCATGTGGCTTTATCAACAAAGATACCCTGCACAGCTGGGAGAGGAGCAGGTGAAGGTATCAACAGGGTTCTTTAGAAGGTGTTTCTTCTTCATGGGCTTTAGAGTGAATCAAGGGGTTCATCCCACGTGGAACGTTCCCTAACGCAACCTACCCAACTTGTCCCAGTGAGGTCAGAACACTTTTGGAGAAAACAAACAAAAAGAATGAGGGAATGTTGAGCTGTTCTGGGAACAGAGCTGTGCCGTACAGAAGGAAGGAGGAATGCTTGCTGAGTGGTTTTTCTTAAACTTGCCTTGACTCATTGCTTTATTTCCAGCTGAAGGTTTAGGGAAGGTAACAGAGAGAGAGAGGGAGGGAGAGGGAGAGAAGAGAGAGACTGTGAGAGAGAGCATGAGAGAGAGAGAGAGAGAGCATGAGAGAGAGAGAGAGAGAGAGAGAGAGAGAGAGAGAGAGAGAGAGAGAGAGAGAGAGAGAGAGAGAGAGAGAGAGAGGGAGAGGGAGAGGGAGAGAGGGAGGGAGAGTCAAAAGAGTGAGAGAGAAAGAAAGAAAGAAAGAGAGAGCGAGAGGGTACCTGGCAGTAAACCCAAAATATACTAAAATAATGATTTTCCAGGGAAGATCCAGATCTCAGGGAATTAGACCAAAGTTCTCAGTTTGGTACACAGTATATAGAGTACTGCACACACTACAATTACTTAGGTTTAAAAATAAGTTCAACTGGACACCTTAATGAGGCAGTGAGAGAGAAAGCACGCAGGGCATTCTACGCCATTAAGAAACAAATTGAAATACCTATTAAAATGTGGTTAAAACAAAAATGAATGTGTCTTTGAACCAAAATTGCACTTTATGGCAGTGAGGTTTGGGGTCCACTTGCAAAACAAGATGTCACCCACTGGGACAAACACCCCATTGAAACCCTGCATGCAGAGTTCTGTAGGATTCTCCTACATGTCCAGAGGAAAACATTTACATTTACATTTACATTTAAGTCATTTAGCAGACGCTCTTATCCAGAGCGACTTACAAATTGGTGCATTCACCTTATGACATCCAGTGGAACACTACAAACAATGCACGCAGGGCAGAATTAGGCCAATATCCACTAATAATAAAAACTCCAAAAAGATCTAAAATACAGTGACCCCCTCTCATATCATTACCAAGCCCTGCAATAGCGAGAGCTGAGTTCACAAACCTGTTCTACTAACACACTGAAGCCTCAGTCCCCTCATCCAGCTGGTCCTGGGGCTGAGTTCACTAACCTGTTCTACTAACACACTGAAGCCTCAGTCCCCTAATCCAGCTGGTCCTGGGGCTGAGTTAACTAACCTGTTCTACTAACACACTGAAGCCTCAGGACCAGAACATCCAATCAATCAATCAGGATAAACCAAATTACAACACAGTCAAAACAAAACTACATTGCTTATTGGGAAACACAAGCACAAACACAAAGCAAAATGCAGTGCTATCTGGCCCTAAATCGACAGTACACCGTGGCTAAATATTTGACCGTGGTTACTGATTAAAACCTTAGAAAAACCTTGACAAAGTACAGGCTCAGTGAGCACAGCCTTGCGATTGAGAAGGGTAGACACAGGACAACCTGGCTCCCTGTAGAGGAAAGGCTGTGCAACCACTGCACCACAGCAGAACCTGGCTCCCTGTAGAGGAAAGGCTGTGCAACCACTGCACCACAGCAGAACCTGTCTCCCTGTAGAGGAAAGGCTGTGCAACCACTGCACCACAGCAGAACCTGTCTCCCTGTAGAGGAAAGGCTGTGCAACCACTGCACCACAGCAGAACCTGAGACAGAGCTGCATTTCCTGACAAAATGTAAAAAATCTCAAACAATTAGAGAGTGTAAATTCCCCAAATGTGAAACCCTTATTCAAGGTTTCAAATACCTCTCTGATGAGAATAGGCTACCCTTCCTGTTGGGGGAGGACGCAGAGAGCTGTGGATTGGCAGCGTACTACTGTCTAACAGACCAATCAACCTGCACATGTCCTCTATGCTTATTGGTATTGTTGAATGTATGGTTATTTTGACCCTTGGTTATTGTTGTTATTGTTGTCCCGTTGACAATATTGATTATTATTAATTATGCTACTATTGTAAATATGGACATTGTTACGGCATGCCAATAAAGCAATTTGAATTGAATTGAGAGAGAGAGAGAGAGAGAGAGAGAGAGAGAGAGAGAGAGAGAGAGAGAGAGAGAGAGAGAGAGAGAGAGAGAGAGAGAGAGAGAGAGAGAGAGAGGGTGAGGGAGAGGGAGAGGGAGAGAGAGAGGGAGGGAGAGGGAGAGGGAGAGGGAGAGGGAGAGGGGAAAGGCATACCTAAGCTAACCTAGCAGACCCAGAGAATTCTCTTTATAACACAACATACAACATACCTAAGCTAACCTAGCAGACCCAGAGCATTCTCTTTATAACACAACATACTGCATACCTAAGCTAACCTAGCAGACCCAGAGCATTCTCTTTATAACACAACATACAGCATACCTAAGCTAACCTAGCAGACCCAGAGCATTCTCTTTATAACACAACATACAGCATACCTAAGCTAACCTAGCAGACCCAGAGCATTCTCTTTATAACACAACATACTGCATACCTAAGCTAACCTAGCAGACCCAGAGCATTCTCTCTATAACACAACATACAACATACCTAAGCTAACCTAGCAGACCCAGAGCATTCTCTTTATAACACAACATACAGCATCCCTAAGCTAACCTAGCAGACCCAGAGCATTCTCTTTATAACACAACATACAGCATACCTAAGCTAACCTAGCAGACCCAGAGCATTCTCTCTATAACACAACATACAACATACCTAAGCTAACCTAGCAGACCCAGAGCATTCTCTTTATAACACAACATACAGCATACCTAAGCTAACCTAGCAGACCCAGAGCATTCTCTTTATAGATCCACATACCAGTATAGATTTATCACCTTCTAAAGTATACTATTATAGATCCACATACCAGTATAGATTTATCACCTCCTAAAGTATACTATTATAGATCCACATACCAGTATAGATTTATCACCTTCTAAAGTATACTATTATAGATCCACATACCAGTATAGATTTATCACCTCCTAAAGTATACTATTATAGATCCACATACCAGTATAGATTTATCACCTTCTAAAGTATACCATTATAGATCCACATACCAGTATAGATTTATCACCTTCTAAAGTATACTATTATAGATCCACATACCAGTATAGATTTATCACCTCCTAAAGTATACTATTATAGATCCACATACCAGTATAGATTTATCACCTTCTAAAGTATACCATTATAGATCCACATACCAGTATAGATTTATCACCTTCTAAAGTATACTATTATAGATCCACATACCAGTATAGATTTATCACCTTCTAAAGTATACCATTATAGATCCACATACCAGTATAGATTTTCTAAGGCACTGCATCTTTGCACCCCATTATTTTTATTTCTACTTTGCACATTTTTCCATTGCAAAACTACCGTTCCAGTGTTTTACTTGCTATATTGTATTTACTTTGCCACCATGGCCTTTTTTGCCTTTACCTCCCTTCTCACCTCATTTGCTCACATTGTATATAGACATGTTTATACTGTATTATTGAATGTATGTTTGTTTTACTCCATGTGTAACTCTGTGTCGTTGTATCTGTCGAACTGCTTTGCTTTATCTTGGCCAGGTCGCAATTGTAAATGAGAACTTGTTCTCAACTTGCCTACCTGGTTAAATAAAGGTGAAATAAAATAAAATAAATAAAATCTCAGTGCAAGTGTTGACACTACAGCCCCTGGTTCAAATCCAGGCTGAATCCCATCTGGCTGTTATTGGGAGTCCCATATGTTGGCGAACAATTGGCCCAGCGTCATCCAGGTTTGGCCTGGGGTAGGGCCGTCATTGTAAATAAGAATTTGTTCTTAGCTGACTTGCCTAATTAAATAAATACATAATATAGGTATATTGATAAAGAGAAAACATGTTTAACAACTAGACAACACTGTCAGTTTTCTCCTAGTTTGCTTGAGCATTTAAAACCAATCAGAATAGAGAAAGCCCACCATCCATCTAATAGAAGACATATTGTGATGTGATGTTCTGACCCCTAAATGGATGTGATTTGGGTATTCACGGGGCGGCACGGTAGCCTAGTGGCTAGAGCGTTGGACTAGTAACCGGAAGGTTGCAAGTTCAAACCCCCGAGCTGACAAGGTATAAATCTGTCGTTCTGCCCCTGAACAGGCAGTTAACCCACTGTTCCTAGGCCGTCATTGAAAATAAGAATTTGTTCTTAACTGACTTGCCTGGTTAAATAAAGGTAGAAAAATTCAGGTATTGGGTAATTCCTTATGAGTGTTGCATAGCTAAGGTTTTTTTGTTAAAATGCTAATAAACCAAGTCATCATTTCTGGCCATGTATGTATTTCCATGTGGTGAAGGAGACATGGGAATACTGCCTTGTATGAAGCCTAGACTGGACATAGATCATGATCTGTATCCTGGGTCTAAACCAGACGAGATCTGGATTAGTGATGATGATGGTGTTGCTGCGGTACAGTACCGACACAGACATATGGAAGCGTGGCCACACTATACACAGTCTGACTCAGAGGAGGAGCTAGGTTCAGGAACCGTCACACAGCCTGACTCAGAGGAGGAGCTATGTTCAGGAACCGTCACACAGCCTGACTCAGAGGAGGAGCTATGTTCAGGAACCGTCACACAGCCTGACTCAGAGGAGGAGCTATGTTCAGGAACCGTCACACAGCCTGACTCAGAGGAGGAGCTAGGTTCAGAAACCGTCACACAGTCTGACTCAGAGGAGGAGCTAGGTTCAGAAACCGTCACACAGTCTGACTCAGAGGAGGAGCTAGGTTCAGAAACCGTCACACAGCCTGACTCAGAGGAGCTAAACTCAGAGGAGCTACGCTCTAAAACCGTCACACAGTCTGACTCAGAGGAGGAGCTAGGTTCAGAAACCGTCACACAGTCTGACTCAGAGGAGGAGCTAGGTTCAGAAACCGTCACACAGCCTGACTCAGAGGAGCTAAACTCAGAGGAGCTACGCTCTAAAACCGTCACACAGCCTGACTCAGAGGAGCTGCACTCTAAAACCGTCACACAGCCTGACTCAGAGGAGCTACACTCTAAAACCGTCACACATCCTGACTCAGAGGAGCTGCACTCTAAAACCGTCACACATCCTGACTCAGGAGCTGCACTCTAAAACTGTCACACATCCTGACTCAGAGGAGCTACACTCTAAAACCGTCACACATCCTGACTCAGAGGAGCTGCACTCTAAAACCGTCACACATCCTGACTCAGAGGAGCTACACTCTAAAACCATCACACATCCTGACTCAGAGGAGCTGCACTCTAAAACCGTCACACATCCTGACTCAGGAGCTGCACTCTAAAACTGTCACACATCCTGACTCAGAGGAGCTACACTCTAAAACCGTCACACATCCTGACTCAGAGGAGCTGCACTCTAAAACCGTCACACATCCTGACTCAGAGGAGCTACACTCTAAAACCGTCACACAGCCTGACTCAGAGGAGGAGCTACTGTTGCTGCAGCTGTTAATGCTCACACAGTGTTTGACCGTCCTCATCACCATCTCTGCTGCAGCTGTTAATGCTCACACAGTGTTTGACCGTCCTCATCACCATCTCTGCTGCAGCTGTTAATGCTCACACAGTGTTTGACCGTCCTCATCACCATCTCTGCTGCAGCTGTTAATGCTCACACAGTGTTTGACCGTCCTCATCACCATCTCTGCTGCAGCTGTTAATGCTCACACAGTGTTTGACCGTCCTCATCACCAGCTCTGCTGCAGCTGTTAATGCTCACACAGTGTTTGACCGTCCTCATCACCATCTCTGCTGCAGCTGTTAATGCTCACACAGTGTTTGCATAACCTTTTATTTTTTATTTTTCTCACTCGCTTCCCTATAAATTCTTTGAACTTCAAAACGTTTTGCGTAAATGTTTATAAAACATGTCACCACAAATACGTTTTGTGCCGCTTGAATGCATGACTGTATTCAGTAGCTGTGAAGTGTGAACAGCGTTGTGTGTTGTAGTTGTATAATGCTGCTTCGCCCAGCCACTCTGGATCAACACATCTCATTAGGACGGATAATAAAAGTGACAGGAAGGAAGGACTTGTTGAGCCGGTTGATCAGGAGGTGTGATGATTATGAAACACCATTAGGTTCAGATTAGGACTACAAATGGAGGACTTTCCTGTTTCCCAATGAAATACATTGAATATCTACCCCCCCAAAAAAAAAAAAAATTTCAACAAACATTTACATTTCATCCTCATGGGTAAAATCAGCACATTCTGATTATTCAACATGGGTAAAATCATGTAAAATCAGGACATAGTAGACATCTGTATGTGGCAGTATATATAGGCAGTATAGTATACATCTGTATGTGGCAGTATAGTATACATCTGTATGTGGCAGTATAGTATACATCTGTATGTGGCAGTATAGTATACATCTGTATGTGGCAGTATAGTATACATCTGTATGTGGCAGTATAGTATACATCTGTATGTGGCAGTATAGTATACATCTGTATGTGGCAGTATAGTATACATCTGTATGTGGCAGTATAGTATACATCTGTATGTGGCAGTATAGTATACATCTGTATGTGGCAGTATAGTATACATCTGCATGTTGCAGTATAGTACACATCTGTATGTGGCAGTATAGTATACATCTGTATGTGGCAGTATAGTATACATCTGTATGTGGCAGTATAGTATACATCTGTATGTGGCAGTATAGTATACATCTGTATGTGGCAGTATAGTATACATCTGTATGTGGCAGTATAGTATACATCTGTATGTGGCAGTATAGTATACATCTGTATGTGGCAGTATAGTATACATCTGCATGTTGCAGTATAGTATACATCTGTATGTGGCAGTATAGTACACATCTGTATGTGGCAGTATAGTATACATCTGTATGTGGCAGTATAGTACACATCTGTATGTGGCAGTATAGTACACATCTGTATGTGGCAGTATAGTATACATCTGTATGTGGCAGTATAGTATACATCTGTATGTGGCAGTACCCGTTCACTCTCTTCACTTCCTGTACTCTTCTGGTCTCTCTAGAAATAATAGCCTCAGGCTTTAAATCCATTATGTGTTGTACATTCGCTGCGTTGCTTTATCAATTTTATTAAAGTATTAAGCGTTACTTTCTCGAGAGTCGCCTGTGATACAGAAGAATGTAATTCATGTGAAGCTGTCTTTAAAAAAATATATCATATTACTACGTTACATATTCCAGGCATATTAAGCAACGTGTCAATATATTATTATAGCTCAGGCTGTGTGACGGTTTTAGAGCGTAGCTCCTCTGAGTCAGGCTGTGTGACGGTTTTAGAGCGTAGCTCCTCTGAGTCAGGCTGTGTGACGGTTTTAGAGCGTAGCTCCTCTGAGTCAGGCTGTGTGACGGTTTTAGAGCGTAGCTCCTCTGAGTCAGGCTATGTGACGGTTTTAGAGCGTAGCTCCTCTGAGTCTGTCATGCAGGTGAAAGAGGACCCAAACGCGACTTAACAGAAACAGAGTTTATTAAAGTCCAAAACGGAATAACAGAAATCCTCTAGACTTGTAGAGGGGAAACAACTGGAGAAGCGGCCACAGACTGCAGGTCGCTTCGGGTAGGCGCAGGCCGTAGTCGACTGAGACACCTGCTCACACGCAGCATCTGATGAAGGCACAAAACACGACAGGACAGGGTGATACACAATCACGGCAAAAACACGACAGGACAGGGCGAAACGCAATCACAGCATGGTGAATACAATACAAGGAACCGACGGGACAGGAACGGATCACAAAGGAATAAATAGGGACTCTAATCAGGGGAAAGGATCGGGAACAGGTGTGGGAAGACTAAATGATGATTAGGGGAATAGGAACAGCTGGGAGCAGGAACGGAACGACAGAGAGAAGAGAGAGCGAGAGAGTGAGAGAGGGAGGGGGAGAGAGAGGGATAGAAGGAGGGAAAGAACCAAACAAGACCAGCAGAGGGAAACGAATAGCATGGGGAGCACAGGGACAAGACATGACAATAAATGACAAACATGACAGTACCCCCCACTCACCGAGCGCCTCCTGGCGCACTCGAGGAGGAATCCTGGCGGCAACGGAGGAAATCATCGATGAGCGAACGGTCCAGCACGTCCCGAGACGGAACCCAACTCCTCCTCAGGACCGTAACCCTCCCAATCCACTAGGTATTGGTGACCCCGTCCCCGAGAACGCATGTCCATAATCTTATGTACCTTGTAAATAGGTGCGCTCGACAAGGACGGGAGGGGGGAGGGAAGACGAACGGGGTGCGAAGAAAGGGCTTAACACAGGAGACATGGAAGACAGGATGGACGCGACGAAGATGTCGCGGAAGAAGCAGTCGCACAGCGACAGGATTGACGACCTGGGAGACACGGAACGGACCAATGAACCGCGGAGTCAACTTACGAGAAGCTGTCGTAAGAGGAAGGTTGCGAGTGGAAAGCCACACTCTCTGGCCGCAACAATACCTTGGACTCTTAATCCTGCGTTTATTGGCGGCTCTCACCGTCTGTGCCCTGTAACGGCAAAGTGCAGACCTCACCCTCCTCCAGGTGCGCTCACAACGTTGGACAAACGCTTGAGCGGAGGGAACGCTGGACTCGGCAAGCTGGGATGAGAACAGAGGAGGCTGGTAACCCAGACTACTCTGAAACGGAGATAACCCGGTAGCAGACGAAGGAAGCGAATTGTGAGCGTATTCTGCCCAGGGGAGCTGTTCTGCCCAAGACGCAGGGTTTCTGAAAGAAAGGCTGCGTAGTATGCGACCAATCGTCTGATTGGCCCTCTCTGCTTGACCGTTAGACTGGGGATGAAACCCGGAAGAGAGACTGACGGACGCACCAATCAAACGACAGAACTCCCTCCAAAACTGTGACGTGAATTGCGGGCCTCTGTCTGAAACGGCGTCTAACGGGAGGCCATGAATTCTGAATACATTCTCAATAATGATTTGTGCCGTCTCCTTAGCGGAAGGAAGTTTAGCGAGGGAATGAAATGTGCCGCCTTAGAGAACCTATCGACAACCGTCAGAATCACAGTCTTCCCCGCAGACAAAGGCAGACCGGTAATGAAGTCTAAGGCAATGTGAGACCATGGTCGAGAAGGAATGGGGAGCGGTCTGAGACGACCGGCAGGAGGAGAGTTACCCGACTTAGTCTGCGCGCAGTCCGAACAAGCAGCCACGAAACGGCGCGTGTCACGCTCCTGAGTCGGCCACCAAAAGCGCTGGCGAATAGACGCAAGAGTGCCTCGAACACCGGGATGACCCGCTAACTTGGCAGAGTGAGCCCACTGAAGAACAGCCAGACGAGTGGAAACAGGAACGAAAAGGAGGTTACTAGGACAAGCGCGCGGCGACGCAGTGTGCGTGAGTGCTTGCTTAACCTGTCTTTCAATTCCCCAGACTGTTAACCCGACAACACGCCCATAAGGAAGAATCCCCTCGGGATCAGTAGAAGCCACAGAAGAACTAAACAGACGGGATAAGGCATCAGGCTTGGTGTTCTTGCTACCCGGACGGTAAGAAATCACAAACTCGAAACGAGCGAAAAACAACGCCCAACGAGCTTGACGGGCATTAAGTCGTTTGGCAGAACGGATGTACTCAAGGTTCTTATGGTCTGTCCAAACGACAAAAGGAACGGTCGCCCCCTCCAACCACTGTCGCCATTCGCCTAGGGCTAAGCGGATGGCGAGCAGTTCACGGTTACCCACATCATAGTTGCGCTCAGATGGCGACAGGCGATGAGAAAATAAGCGCAAGGATGAACCTTATCGTCAGACTGGAAGCGCTGGGATAGAATGGCTCCCACGCCTACCTCTGAAGCGCCAACCTCGACAATGAATTGTCTAGTGACGTCAGGAGTAACGAGGATAGGAGCGGACGTAAAACGTTCTTTTAGAAGATCAAAAGCTCCCTGGGCGGAACCGGACCACTTAAAACACGTCTTGACAGAAGTAAGAGCTGTGAGAGGGGCAGCAACTTGACCGAAATTACGAATGAAACGCCGATAGAAATTAGCGAAACCTAAAAAGCGCTGCAACTCGACACGTGACCTTGGAACGGGCCAATCACTGACAGCTTGGACCTTAGCGGAATCCATCTGAATGCCTTCAGCGGAAATAACGGAACCGAGAAAAGTAACGGAGGAGACATGAAAAGAGCACTTCTCAGCCTTTACGTAGAGACAATTCTCTAAAAGGCGCTGTAGAACACGTCGAACGTGCTGAACATGAATCTCGAGTGACGGAGAAAAATCAGGATATCGTCAAGATAGACAAAACAAAAATGTTCAGCATGTCTCTCAGAACATCATTAACTAATGCCTGAAAAACAGCTGGCGCATTGGCGAGACCGAACGGCAGAACCCGGTACTCAAAATGCCCTAACGGAGTATTAAACGCCGTTTTCCACTCGTCCCCCTCTCTGATGCGCACGAGATGGTAAGCGTTACGAAGGTCCAACTTAGTAAAGCACCTGGCTCCCTGCAGAATCTCGAAGGCTGATGACATAAGGGGAAGCGGATAACGATTCTTAACCGTTATGTCATTCAGCCCTCGATAATCCACGCAGGGCGCAGAGTACCGTCCTTCTTCTTAACAAAAAGAACCCCG
>NW_025747842.1:0-5000 GCF_021184085.1 Oncorhynchus gorbuscha | reverse complement strand
AGGTAGCCTAGTGGTTAGAGTGTAGGGACGGCAGGTAGCCTAGTGGTTAGAGTGTAGGGACGGCAGGTAGCCTAGTGGTTAGAGTGTAGGGATGGCAGGTAGCCTAGTGGTTAGAGTGTAGGGACGGCAGGTATCTTAGTGGTTAGAGTGTACGGACGGCAGGTATCTTAGTGGTTAGAGTGGAGGGACGGCAGGTAGCCTAGTGGTTAGAGTGTAGGGACGGCAGGTAGCCTAGTGGTTAGAGTGTAGGGATGGCAGGTAGCCTAGTGGTTAGAGTGTAGGGATGGCAGGTATCTTAGTGGTTAGAGTGTAGGGACGGCAGGTATCTTAGTGGTTAGAGTGTAGGGACGGCAGGTATCTTAGTGGTTAGAGTGTAGGGACGGCAGGTAGCCTAGTGGTTAGAGTGTAGGGACGGCAGGTATCTTAGTGGTTAGAGTGTAGGGACGGCAGGTATCCGTAACAGCGTTCTTCGTTTGTAGAAAGAGAGTCGGACCGAAATGCAGCGTGGTGGTTACTCATGTCTTTAATGAAAAAGTGACACATGGAATAACTATACAAATACAAAAACAACAAACGGAACGTGAAACCTAATTACAGCCTATCTGGTGAAACTACACAGAGACAGGAACAATCACCCACGAAATACACAGTGAAACCCAGCCTACCTAAATACGGTTCCCAATCAGAGACAACGAGAATCACCTGACTCTGATTGAGAACCGCCTCAGGCAGCCAAACCCATACAACACCCCTACTCAGCCGTAATCCCAAATACTACAAACCCCAATTCGAAAATACAATATATAAACCCATGTCACACCCTGGCCTGACCAAATATATAACGAAAACACAAAATACAATGACCAAGGCGTGACAGTAGCCTAGTGGTTAGAGTGAAGGGACGGCAGGTAGCCTAGTGGTTAGAGTGTAGGGACGGCAGGTAGCCTAGTGGTTAGAGTGTAGAGGCGGCAGGGTAGCCTAGTGGTTAGAGTGTAGGGACGGCAGGTAGCCTAGTGGTTAGAGTGGAGGGACGCAAGGTAGCCAGACACTGATGCCTCTAAACGATATTGAGGCATCACAGTACTACAGTATAGTAGAGGCATCACAGCATCACAGTACTACAGTATAGAGGCATCACAGTACTACAGTATAGAGGCATCACAGTACTACGGTATAGAGGCATCACAGTACTACAGTATAGAGGCATCACAGTACTACAGTATAGAGGCATCACAGTACTACAGTATAGAGACATCACAGTACTACAGTATAGAGTCATCACAGTACTACAGTATAGAGGCATCATAGCATCACAGTACTACAGTATAGAGTCATCACAGTACTACAGTACTACAGTATAGAGTCATCACAGTACTACAGTATAGAGACATCACAGTACTACAGTATAGAGGCATCATAGCATCACAGTACTACAGTATATAGACATCACAGTACTACAGTATAGAGACATCACAGTACTACAGTATAGAGACATCAAGGCATTACAGTATAGAGGCATCACAGTACTACAGTATAGAGGCATCACAGTACTACAGTATAGAGGCATCACATTACTACAGTATAGAGGCATCACAGTACTACAGTATAGAGGCAGCACAGCATCACAGTACTACAGTACTACAGTATAGTAGAGGCATCACAGTACTACAGTATAGAGGCAGCACAGTACTACAGTATAGAGGCATCACAGTACTACAGTATAGTAGAGGCATCACAGTACTACAGTATAGAGGCAGCACAGTACTACAGTATAGAGGCATCACAGTACTACAGTATAGAGGCATCACAGTACTACAGTATAGAGGCATCACAGTACTACAGTATAGTAGAGGCATCACAGCATCACAGTACTATAGTATAGAGGCATCACAGCATCACAGTACTACAGTATAGTAGAGGCATCACAGTACTACAGTATAGTAGAGGCATCACAGTACTACAGTATAGTAGAGGCATCACAGCATCACAGTACTACAGTATAGTAGAGGCATCACAGCATCACAGTACTACAGTATAGTAGAGGCATCACAGCATCACAGTACTACAGTATAGTAGAGGCATCACAACATCACAGTACTACAGTATAGTAGAGGCATCACAGCATCACAGTACTACAGTATAGTAGAGGCATCACAACATCACAGTACTACAGTTTAGTAGAGGCATCACAGCACTACAGTTTAGTAGAGGCATCACAGCATCACAGTATTTCCTTCCTACACCTTAATAAAGCAAGGCCATCTCAGCACCCTGTGACCTGCCTGGCAGCATAGAGGCATCACAGTACTACAGACCTGAATGGCAGAATCCGTTGAGATTCTCACACCTCTACTGGTGTCTGTTGATGAGAGTAGCGACAGCCTGCCCCCCGAGCCCTTCCTAGCAGCGTCTGTTGAGACCCTTATAGAGTATCTGGCAGTGTGTGTGTGTGTGTGTTTGTATGTGTGTGTGTTTGTGTGTGTGTGTGTGCGTGCGTGTGTGTGTGTACAGGAGTTAGCCTAGCGGTTAAGAGCGGTAACCCGAACGGTTGCTGGTTCAAAACCCTGAGACGACTAGGTGAATACATCGGTCGATGTGCCCTTGAGCAAGGCACTAATAACTCCTGTAAGTCGCTCTGGATAAGAGCGTCTGCCAAATGACTAATATGTGGGATTTTGTAACAGAGATCGGGCGAGGCGAGTTGGCGAGGCCGTGGAGAGTTCAGCGGACAGGGGATTGGCTCATGGAGGTTTCATCTCCGAGGGTCAATCTGGCAGGTCATCGTAACAGCAGACAGCACACCACACTCAGGCGTCTTCTGAACCACACCTGACCCCCTGACTGAGTCTACGGCATGCTCCAGGACTGGTGGCATGTGTCAGAATAATGATGAACAAAACATTAGGAACACCTTCCTAATATTGATTTGCACCCCCCCTTTGCCATCAGAACAGCCTCAAACCCTGGCATGGTTTAAATAGACTGTCAGTATGTGGTTTAAATAGACTGTTAGTACGTGGTTTAAATAGACTGTCAGTATGTGGTTTAAATAGACTGTCAGTACGTGGTTTAAATAGACTGTCAGTATGTGGTTTAAATAGACTGTCAGTACGTGGTTTAAATAGACTGTCAGTTTAAATATGTGGTTTAAATAGACTGTCAGTACGTGGTTTAAATAGACTGTCAGTATGTGGTTTAAATAGACTGTCAGTATGTGGTTTAAATAGACTGTCAGTATGTGGTTTAAATAGACTGTCAGTATGTGGTTTAAATAGACTGTCAGTATGTGGTTTAAATAGACTGTCAGTATGTGGTTTAAATAGACTGTCAGTATGTGGTTTAAATAGACTGTCAGTATGTGGTTTAAATAGACTGTCACGTGGTTTAAATAGACTGTCAGTATGTGGTTTAAATAGACTGTCAGTATGTGGTTTAAATAGACTGTCAGTATGTCAGGTTTAAATAGACTGTCAGTACGTGGTTTAAATAGACTGTCACGTGGTAGACTGGGTCAGTACGTGGTTTAAATAGACTGTCAGTACGTGGTTTAAATAGACTGTCAGTACGTGGTTTAAATAGACTGTCAGTACGTGGTTTAAATAGACTGTCAGTGGTTTAAATAGACTGTCAGTATGTGGTTTAAATAGACTGTCAGCACGTGGTTTAAATAGACTGTCAGTATGGTTTAAATAGACTGTCAGTACGTGGTTTAAATAGACTGTCAGTACGGGTTTAAATAGACTGTCAGTACGTGGTTTAAATAGACTGTCAGTACGTGGTTTAAATAGACTGTCAGTACGTGGTTTAAATAGACTGTCAATACGCGGTTTAAATAGACTGTCAGTACGTGGTTTAAATAGACTGTCAGTACGTGGTTTAAATAGACTGTCAGTATGTGGTTTAAATAGACTGTCAGTACGTGGTTTAAATAGACTGTCAGTACGTGGTTTAAATAGACTGTTAGTACGTGGTTTAAATAGACTGTCAGTACGTGGTTTAAATAGACTGTTAGTACGTGGTTTAAATAGACTGTCAGCACGTGGTTTAAATAGACTGTCAGTACGTGGGTTTAAATAGACTGGTCAGTATGTGGTTTAAATAGACTGTCAGTACGTGGTTTAAATAGACTGTTAGTACGTGGTTTAAATAGACTGTCAGTACGGGTTTAAATAGACTGTCAGTACGTGGTTTAAATAGACTGTCAGTATGTGGTTTAAATAGACTGTCAGTACGTGGTTTAAATAGACTGTCAGTATGTGGTTTAAATAGACTGTCAGTACGTGGTTTAAATAGACTGTCAGTATGTGGTTTAAATAGACTGTCAGTATGTGGTTTAAATAGACTGTCAGTACGTGGTTTAAATAGACTGTCAGCAATGCGGGTTTAAATAGACTGTCAGTACGCGGGTTTTAAATAGACTGTCAGTACCGCGGTTTAAATAGACTGTCAGCACGCGGTTTAAATAGACTGTCAATACGCCGGTTTAAATAGACTGTCAGCAACGCGGTTTAAAATGACCGTCAGTATGTGGTTTAAATAGACTGTCAGTACGCGGTTTAAATAGACTGTCAGTACGTGGTTTAAATAGACTGTCAGTATGTGGTTTAAATAGACTGTCAGTACGTGGTTTAAATAGACTGTCAGTACGTGGTTTAAATAGACTGTCAGTATGTGGTTTAAATAGACTGTCAGTATGTGGTTTAAATAGACTGTCAGTATGTGGTTTAAATAGACTGTCAGTACGTGTTTAAATAGTCTGTCATGGGTTTAAATAGACTGTGGTTTAAATAGACTGTCAGTACGTGGTTTAAATAGACTGTCAATACGTGGTTTAAATAGACTGTCAGTATGTGGTTTAAATAGACTGTCAGTACGTGGTTTAAATAGACTGTCAGTACGTGGTTTAAATAGACTGTCAGTATGTGGTTTAAATAGACTGTCAGTATGTGGTTTAAATCGTGTCAGTTTAAATAGACTGTCAGTACGTGGTTTAAATAGAC
>NW_025747841.1:42500-45231 GCF_021184085.1 Oncorhynchus gorbuscha | reverse complement strand
CTATGTATGGCTGTGTTAGCTGGTAGGAGGTACCTATGTATGGCTGTGTTAGCTGGTAGGAGGTAGCAGAGACAGTACTGCGGCTCTGGAAGGCCCCTTCAGCGATGACGAACAACGTTCTCTTCTTCATTATGCTGCAGTTGGTCACCGTCAGGGCATTGGCCTTACTGCAACACGGTGAAACAAACACAGCCGTCTTATTGTCTTACTGTCTGACATCACACATCAACACAACCATCTGACATCACACATCAACACAACCGTCTGACATCACACATCAACACAACCGTCTGACATCACACGTCAACACAACCGTCTGACATCACACATCAACACAACCGTCTGACATCACACATCAACACAACCGTCTGACATCACACATCAACACAACCATCTGACATCAACACAACCATCTGACATCACACATCAACACAACCGTCTGACATCAACACAACCATCTGACATCAACACAACCATCTGACATCAACATAACCATCTGACATCACACATCAACACAACCATCTGACATCAACACAACCATCTGACATCACACATCAACACAACCGTCTGACATCAACACAACCATCTGACATCAACACAACCATCTGACATCAACACAACCATCTGACATCAACACAACCATCTGACATCAACACAACCATCTGACATCACACATCAACACAACCATCTGACATCACACATCAACACAACCATCTGACATCACACGTCAACACAACCATCTGACATCAACACAACCATCTGACATCAACACAACCGTCTGACATCACACATCAACACAACCATCTGACATCAACACAACCATCACACATCAACACAACCATCTGACATCTGACATCAACACAACCGTCTGACATCAACACAACCGTCTGACATCACACATCAACACAACCATCTGACATCTGACATCAACACAACCGTCTGACATCACACATCAACACAACCATCTGACATCAACACAACCGTCTGACATCACACATCAACACAACCATCTGACATCAACACAACCATCTGACATCAACACAACCATCTGACATCAACACAACCATCTGACATCTGACATCAACACAACCATCTGACATCACACATCAACACAACCATCTGACATCAACACAACCGTCTGACATCAACACAACCGTCTGACATCACACATCAACACAACCATCTGACATCACACATCAACACAACCGTCTGACATCACACATCAACACAACCGTCTGACATCACACATCAACACAACCATCTGACATCACACATCAACACAACCATCTGACATCTGACATCAACACAACCGTCTGACATCACACATCAACACAACCATCTGACATCTGACATCAACACAACCATCTGACATCACACATCAACACAACCATCTGACATCAACACAACCGTCTGACATCAACACAACCATCTGACATCAACACAACCGTCTGACATCAACACAACCGTCTGACATCACACATCAACACAACCATCTGACATCACACATCAACACAACCATCTGACATCAACACAACCATCTGACATCAACACAACCATCTGACATCCCACATCAACACAACCATCTGACATCACACATCAACACAACCATCTGACATCACACATCAACACAACCATCTGACATCAACACAACCATCTGACATCAACACAACCATCTGACATCACACGTCAACACAACCGTCTGACATCACACATCAACACAACCATCTGACATCAACACAACCGTCTGACATCAACACAACCATCTGACATCAACACAACCATCTGACATCAACACAACCATCTGACATCACACATCAACACAACCGTCTGACATCAACACAACCGTCTGACATCAACACAACCATCTGACATCAACACAACCATCTGACATCAACACAACCATCTGACATCACACATCAACACAACCGTCTGACATCAACACAACCGTCTGACATCACACATCAACACAACCGTCTGACATCAACACAACCATCTGACATCAACACAACCGTCTGACATCACACATCAACACAACCATCTGACATCACACATCAACACAACCGTCTGACATCAACACAACCGTCTGACATCACACATCAACACAACCATCTGACATCAACACAACCATCTGACATCAACACAACCATCTGACATCACACATCAACACAACCGTCTGACATCACACATCAACACAACCATCTGACATCAACACAACCATCTGACATCACACATCAACACAACCGTCTGACATCACACATCAACACAACCATCTGACATCAACACAACCATCTGACATCACACATCAACACAACCGTCTGACATCACACATCAACACAACCATCTGACATCAACACAACCATCTGACATCAACACAACCGTCTGACATCACACATCAACACAACCATCTGACATCACACATCAACACAACCATCTGACATCACACATCAACACAACCATCTGACATCAACACAACCATCTGACATCAACACAACCGTCTGACATCACACATCAACACAACCATCTGACATCACACATCAACACAACCGTCTGACATCACACGTCAACACAACCGTCTGACATCACACATCAACACAACCGTCTGACATCACACATCAACACAACCGTCTGACATCACACATCAACACAACCATCTGACATCAACACAACCATCTGACATCACACATCAACACAACCATCTGACATCACACATCAACACAACCGTCTGACATCA
>NW_025747841.1:27500-35000 GCF_021184085.1 Oncorhynchus gorbuscha | reverse complement strand
ATCAGTAACTTAATAAACCAGTTTCATTCATCAGTAACTTAATAAACCAGTAACTTAATAAACCAGTTTCATTCATCAGTAACTTAATAAACCAGTAACTTAATAAACCGGTTTCATTCATCAGTAACTTAATAAACCAGTTTCATTCATCAGTAACTTAATAAACCAGTTTCATTCATCAGTAACTTAATAAACCAGTTTCATCAGTAACTTAATAAACCAGTTTCATTCATCAGTAACTTAATAAACCAGTTTCATTCATCAGTAACTTAATAAACCAGTTTCATTCATCAGTAACTTAATAAACCAGTAACTTAATAAACCAGTTTCATTCATCAGTAACTTAATAAACCAGTAACTTAATAAACCAGTTTCATTCATCAGTAACGTAATAAACCAGTTTCATTCATCAGTAACTTAATAAACCAGTTTCATTCATCAGTAACTTAATAAACCAGTAACGTAATAAACCAGTTTCATTCATCAGTAACTTAATAAACCAGTTTCATTCATCAGTAACTTAATAAACCAGTTTCATTCATCAGTAACTTAATAAACCAGTAACTTAATAAACCAGTTTCATTCATCAGTAACGTAATAAACCAGTTTCATTCATCAGTAACTTAATAAACCAGTTTCATTCATCAGTAACTTAATAAACCAGTAACGTAATAAACCAGTTTCATTCATCAGTAACTTAATAAACCAGTTTCATTCATCAGTAACTTAATAAACCAGTTTCATTCATCAGTAACTTAATAAACCAGTAACTTAATAAACCAGTTTCATTCATCAGTAACTTAATAAACCAGTTTCATTCATCAGTAACTTAATAAACCAGTAACTTAATAAACCAGTTTCATTCATCAGTAACTTAATAAACCAGTTTCATTCATCAGTAACTTAATAAACCAGTTTCATTCATCAGTAACTTAATAAACCAGTTTCATTCATCAGTAACTTAATAAACCAGTAACTTAATAAACCAGTTTCATTCATCAGTAACTTAATAAACCAGTTTCATTCATCAGTAACTTAATAAACCAGTTTCATTCATCAGTAACTTAATAAACCAGTTTCATTCATCAGTAACTTAATAAACCAGTTTCATTCATCAGTAACTTAATAAACCAGTTTCATTCATCAGTAACTTAATAAACCAGTAACTTAATAAACCAGTTTCATTCATCAGTAACTTAATAAACCAGTTTCATTCATCAGTAACTTAATAAACCAGTAACTTAATAAACCAGTTTCATTCATCAGTAACTTAATAAACCGGTTTCATTCATCAGTAACTTAATAAACCAGTTTCATTCATCAGTAACTTAATAAACCAGTTTCATTCATCAGTAACTTAATAAACCAGTTTCATCAGTAACTTAATAAACCAGTTTCATTCATCAGTAACTTAATAAACCAGTTTCATTCATCAGTAACTTAATAAACCAGTTTCATTCATCAGTAACTTAATAAACCAGTAACTTAATAAACCAGTTTCATTCATCAGTAACTTAATAAACCAGTTTCATTCATCAGTAACTTAATAAACCAGTTTCATCAGTAACTTAATAAACCAGTTTCATTCATCACTAACTTAATAAACCGGTTTCATTCATCAGTAACTTAATAAACCAGTTTCATTCATCAGTAACTGAATAAACCGGTTTCATTCATCACTAACTTAATAAACCAGTTTCATTCATCAGTAACTTAATAAACCAGTAACTTAATAAACCAGTTTCATTCATCACTAACTTAATAAACCAGTTTCATTCATCAGTAACTTAATAAACCAGTTTCATTCATCAGTAACTTAATAAACCAGTAACTTAATAAACCAGTTTCATTCATCAGTAACTTAATAAACCAGTTTCATTAATCAGTAACTTAATAAACCAGTTTCATTCATCAGTAACTTAATAAACCAGATTCATTAATCAGTAACTTAATAAACCAGTTTCATTCATCAGTAACTTAATAAACCAGTTTCATTCATCAGTAACTTAATAAACCAGTTTCATTCATCAGTAACTTAATAAACCAGTTTCATTCATCAGTAACTTAATAAACCAGTTTCATTCATCAGTAACTTAATAAACCAGTTTCATTCATCAGTAACTTAATAAACCAGTAACTTAATAAACCAGTTTCATTCATCAGTAACTTAATAAACCAGTTTCATTCATCAGTAACTTAATAAACCAGTTTCATTCATCAGTAACTTAATAAACCAGTTTCATCAGTAACGTAATAAACCAGTTTCATTCATCAGTAACTTAATAAACCAGTTTCATTCATCAGTAACTTAATAAACCAGTTTCATTCATCAGTAACTTAATAAACCAGTTTCATTCATCAGTAACTTAATAAACCAGTTTCATTCATCAGTAACTTAATAAACCAGTTTCATTCATCAGTAACTTAATAAACCAGTTTCATTCATCAGTAACTTAATAAACCAGTAACTTAATAAACCAGTTTCATTCATCAGTAACTTAATAAACCAGTAACTTAATAAACCGGTTTCATTCATCAGTAACTTAATAAACCAGTTTCATTCATCAGTAACTTAATAAACCAGTTTCATTCATCAGTAACTTAATAAACCAGTTTCATCAGTAACTTAATAAACCAGTTTCATTCATCAGTAACTTAATAAACCAGTTTCATTCATCAGTAACTTAATAAACCAGTTTCATTCATCAGTAACTTAATAAACCAGTAACTTAATAAACCAGTTTCATTCATCAGTAACTTAATAAACCAGTAACTTAATAAACCAGTTGCATTCATCAGTAACGTAATAAACCAGTTTCATTCATCAGTAACTTAATAAACCAGTTTCATTCATCAGTAACTTAATAAACCAGTAACGTAATAAACCAGTTTCATTCATCAGTAACTTAATAAACCAGTTTCATTCATCAGTAACTTAATAAACCAGTTTCATTCATCAGTAACTTAATAAACCAGTAACTTAATAAACCAGTTTCATTCATCAGTAACGTAATAAACCAGTTTCATTCATCAGTAACTTAATAAACCAGTTTCATTCATCAGTAACTTAATAAACCAGTAACGTAATAAACCAGTTTCATTCATCAGTAACTTAATAAACCAGTTTCATTCATCAGTAACTTAATAAACCAGTTTCATTCATCAGTAACTTAATAAACCAGTAACTTAATAAACCAGTTTCATTCATCAGTAACTTAATAAACCAGTTTCATTCATCAGTAACTTAATAAACCAGTAACTTAATAAACCAGTTTCATTCATCAGTAACTTAATAAACCAGTTTCATTCATCAGTAACTTAATAAACCAGTTTCATTCATCAGTAACTTAATAAACCAGTTTCATTCATCAGTAACTTAATAAACCAGTAACTTAATAAACCAGTTTCATTCATCAGTAACTTAATAAACCAGTTTCATTCATCAGTAACTTAATAAACCAGTTTCATTCATCAGTAACTTAATAAACCAGTTTCATTCATCAGTAACTTAATAAACCAGTTTCATTCATCAGTAACTTAATAAACCAGTTTCATTCATCAGTAACTTAATAAACCAGTAACTTAATAAACCAGTTTCATTCATCAGTAACTTAATAAACCAGTTTCATTCATCAGTAACTTAATAAACCAGTAACTTAATAAACCAGTTTCATTCATCAGTAACTTAATAAACCGGTTTCATTCATCAGTAACTTAATAAACCAGTTTCATTCATCAGTAACTTAATAAACCAGTTTCATTCATCAGTAACTTAATAAACCAGTTTCATCAGTAACTTAATAAACCAGTTTCATTCATCAGTAACTTAATAAACCAGTTTCATTCATCAGTAACTTAATAAACCAGTTTCATTCATCAGTAACTTAATAAACCAGTAACTTAATAAACCAGATTCATTAATCAGTAACTTAATAAACCAGTTTCATTCATCAGTAACTTAATAAACCAGTTTCATTCATCAGTAACTTAATAAACCAGTTTCATCAGTAACTTAATAAACCAGTTTCATTCATCACTAACTTAATAAACCGGTTTCATTCATCAGTAACTTAATAAACCAGTTTCATTCATCAGTAACTGAATAAACCGGTTTCATTCATCACTAACTTAATAAACCAGTTTCATTCATCAGTAACTTAATAAACCAGTAACTTAATAAACCAGTTTCATTCATCACTAACTTAATAAACCAGTTTCATTCATCAGTAACTTAATAAACCAGTTTCATTCATCAGTAACTTAATAAACCAGTAACTTAATAAACCAGTTTCATTCATCAGTAACTTAATAAACCAGTTTCATTAATCAGTAACTTAATAAACCAGTTTCATTCATCAGTAACTTAATAAACCAGATTCATTAATCAGTAACTTAATAAACCAGTTTCATTCATCAGTAACTTAATAAACCAGTTTCATTCATCAGTAACTTAATAAACCAGTTTCATTCATCAGTAACTTAATAAACCAGTTTCAGTAACTTTTCATTCATCAGTAACTTAATAAACCAGTTTCATTCATCAGTAACTTAATAAACCAGTAACTTAATAAACCAGTTTCATTCATCAGTAACTTAATAAACCAGTTTCATTCATCAGTAACTTAATAAACCAGTTTCATTCATCAGTAACTTAATAAACCAGTTTCATCAGTAACTTAATAAACCAGTTTCATTAGTAACTTAATAAACCAGTTTCATTCATCAGTAACGTAATAAACCAGTAACTTAATAAACCAGTTTCATTCATCAGTAGCTTAATAAACCAGTTTCATTCATCAGTAACATAGTAAACCAGTTTCATTCATCAGTAACTTAATAAACCAGTATCATTCATCAGTAACTTAATAAACCAGTTTCATTCATCAGTAACTTAATAAACCAGTTTCATTCATCAGTAACTTAATAAACCAGTTTCATTCATCAGTAACTTATTAATAAACCAGTTTCATTCATCAGTAACTTATTAATAAACCAGTTTCATTCATCAGTAACTTAATAAACCAGTTTCATTCATCAGTAACTTATTAATAAACCAGTTTCATTCATCAGTAACTTATTAATAAACCAGTTTCATTCATCAGTAACTTATTAATAAACCAGTTTCATTCATCACTAACTTATTAATAAACCAGTTTCATTCATCACTAACTTAATAAACCAGTTTCATTCATCAGTAACTTATTAATAAACCAGTTTCATTCCTCAGTAATGGTTAATGTATTTATTGGTTGATTGGTTAATTGGTTAATGTATTTATTTGTTGGTTGGTTGATTGATTTATTGGTTGTTGGTTGATTGATTGGTTGATTGGTTAATGGATTTATTGGTTGGTCAATGTATATATTGGTTGATTGGTTAATTGATTGGTTGATTGATTGGTTGATTGGTTGGTCAATGTATTTATTGGTTGATTGGTTAATTGATGTATTGATTGATTGGTTGAATGTGTGACATGCGGTACTCACTCGTAGTAAAGCAGCATGTCAGGAGGGTACAGGTTGTAGCTGGTGACATTTGACTCTTCCTTGATGTAGTTGTACATGCAGGTCAACTGTGGTTCACACAAACATATAATAACATGATGATTATTTATCAAATGAATAATCCCTTTGCAAGCTGACTTCTCAAACAACTGTTGGAATCCAACAATTACCGACCTCAGCAACAACAACTGGTATTAAGCTTGGTGATGAGAGGCTGACCAGAGTCTCTTTGAGTACGACAACAACAACAACAACAACAACAACAACAAGGACAACAACAACAGCTGGTATTAAGCTTGGTGATGAGAGGCTGACCAGAGTCTCTTTGAGTACGACAACAACAAGGACAACAACAACAGCTGGTATTAAGCTTGGTGATGAGAGGCTGACCAGAATCTCTTTGAGTACGACGACAACAACAACAACAACAACAACAAGGACAACAACAACAGCTGGTATTAAGCTTGGTGATGAGAGGCTGACCAGAGTCTCTTTGAGTACGACAACAACAAGGTCAACAACAACAGCTGGTATTAAGCTTGGTGATGAGAGGCTGACCAGAGTCTCTTTGAGTACGACAACAACAACAACAACAAGGACAACAACAACAGCTGGTATTAAGCTTGGTGATGAGAGGCTGACCAGAGTCTCTTTGAGTACGACAACAACAAGGACAACAACAACAGCTGGTATTAAGCTTGGTGATGAGAGGCTGACCAGAGTCTCTTTGAGTACGACAACAACAAGGACAACAACAACAGCTGGTATTAAGCTTGGTGATGAGAGGCTGACCTGAGTCTCTTTGAGTACGACAACAACAACAACAATAACAACAAGGACAACAACAACAGCTGGTATTAAGCTTGGTGATGAGAGGCTGACCAGAGTCTCTTTGAGTACGACAACAACAACAACAACAAGGACAACAACAACAGCTGGTATTAAGCTTGGTGATGAGAGGCTGACCAGAGTCTCTTTGAGTACGACAACAACAAGGACAACAACAACAGCTGGTATTAAGCTTGGTGATGAGAGGCTGACCAGAGTCTCTTTGAGTACGACAACAACAAGGACAACAACAACAGCTGGTATTAAGCTTGGTGATGAGAGGCTGACCTGAGTCTCTTTGAGTACGACAACAACAACAACAATAACCACAGTGAAAACAACAACAACAGCTGGTATCTGACCTGAGTCTCTCTCAGTGCGACCCTGTTCTTGCCCTTCCTCCTGCAGGCCTTGACCAGTTTCTTGATCTTGGTTGTGGTCATACTGGCCACTCTGGTGCAGGTGAAGCCCTGGAGCACGCTGGATGACATACTGGGGACACACACAGACGCACACACACACACACAGACACACACAGACACACACACACACACACACGCACGCACACGCACAAAGGCGCGGACACACACACGATAATTGAAAACAAATAACCATTAAACTGAGAGAAATTGCACTGAGACACCATCAACACGCCCACATGACACTTCCTGGTTTTAAAGTGAATTCTGAAAGTATTCAGACACCTTGACTTTTTCCACATTTTGTTACGTTACAGCCTTATTCTAAAATGGATTTCATAATTAAAACTGTTTTTTTTTATCTACACACAATACCCCATAATGACAAAGTGAAAACTGGTTTTTAGACATTTTTGCAAATGTATTACAAACAAAAAATATAATAACTTATTTACATAAGTATTCAGACCCTTTGCTATGAGAATTGAAAATGAGCTCAGGTGCATCCTGTTTCCATTGATCATCTTTGACATGTTTCTACAACTTGATTGGAGTCCACCTGTGGTAAATGCAATTGATTGGACATGATTTGGAAAGGCACACACCTGTCTGTATAAGGTCCCAGTTGACAGTGCATGTCAGAGCAAGAACCTAGCCATGAGGTCGAAGGAATTGTCCGTAGAGCTGGGGAAAGGTACCAAAACATTTCTGCAGCATTGTGGGTCCCCAAGAACCCAGTGGCCTCCATC
>NW_025747841.1:0-25000 GCF_021184085.1 Oncorhynchus gorbuscha | reverse complement strand
AAATAATCAACAGTTCTCATAGTAGGAACCAAAAGGTTAAGTGAAGAAGACTTTAACTGCGACACAGTACCTGAGTGACGAAAGTCTGGATTAAGATCGTCGGGGCGGTCTGCATGTATGTTATGAATGTGGCATCCTGGGACGCGTAGAGGAGTTCTGTGCCGCTGATGCTGCCTAAGGTTGCCGAGGGAACACCGGTCACCAGGGAACCCAGCGCTGTCAAGGTGGATGCGCTGTTGATCTGACAGGAAGTAGAGATGAAAACGACAACACGGATGAGTGTATGAAACAAACGAAGGAAGGTTCTGATCATCTGATCAAAAGGATGAAAATGGTGAACGACGACAGAATAATGATTAAAGTACAGATTCTACGATATTATCAAACAACAACAACAACCAGTACTTGGTGATTAACTAACTACCAACAACAACAACTAGTACTAGGTGATTAACTAACTACCAACAACAACCAGTATTAGGTGATAAAATACCAAAACAACAACCAGTACTATGTGATTAACTAACTACCATAACAACAACAACTAGTACTAGGTGATTAACTAACTACCAACAACAACCAGTACTAGGTGATAAAATACCAAAACAACAACCAGTACTATGTGATTAACTAACTACCATAACAACAACCAGTACTAGGTGATTAACTAACTACCAACAACAACCAGTACTAGGTGATAAAATACCAAAACAACAACCAGTACTATGTGATTAACTAACTACCATAACAACAACCAGTACTAGGTGATTAACTAACTACCACAACAATATATATAATAATAATAATATATGCCATTTAGCAGACGCTTTTATCCAAAGCGACTTACAGTCATGTGTGCATACATTCTACGTATGGGTGGTCGCGGGGATCGAACCCACTACCCTGGCGTT
Source organism: Oncorhynchus gorbuscha (assembly GCF_021184085.1). Lineage (NCBI taxonomy): Eukaryota > Metazoa > Chordata > Actinopteri > Salmoniformes > Salmonidae > Oncorhynchus > Oncorhynchus gorbuscha. The sequence goes on along the minus strand of NW_025747841.1, from coordinate 24,089 downwards.
ACAAGCGCCATGCTCTACCAACTGAGCTACAGAAGGACCCACAACTAGTACTCGGTGATTAACTAACTACCAGCAACAACCAGTACTAGGTGATTAACTAACTACTAACAACAACCAGTACTAGGTGATTAACTAACTACCAGCAACAACCAGTACTAGGTGATTAACTAACTACCACAACAACAACCAGTACAAGGTGATTAACTAACTACCAACAACAACCAGTACTAGGTGATTAACTAACTACCAACAACAACCAGTACTAGGTGATAAAATACCAAAACAACAACCAGTACTAGGTGATTAACTAACTACCAGCAACAACCAGTACTAGGTGATTAACTAACTACCACAACAACAACAACCAGTACAAGGTGATTAACTAACTACCAGCAACAACAACCAGTACAAGGTGATTAACTAACTACCAGCAACAACCAGTACTAGGTGATTAACTAACTACCAGCAACAACAACCAGTACTAGGTGATTAACTAACGACCACAAAAACAACCAGTACTAGGTGATTAACTACCACAACAACAACCAGTACTAGGTGATTAACTAACTACCACAACAACAACCAGTACTAGGTGATTAACTACCACAACAACAACCAGTACTAGGTGATTAACTAACTACCAACAACAACCAGTACTAGGTGATTAACTACCACAACAACAACCAGTACTAGGTGATTAACTAACTACCAACAACAACCAGTACTAGGTGATTAACTAACTACCAAAAACAACCAGTACTAGGTGATTAACTACCACAACAACAACCAATACTATGTGATTCACTAACCACCAGCAACAACAACCAGTCCTAGGTGATAAACTAGGTTACCTTCACGGCTCCTGACAGCATCAGTGATTGGATGATGGCCATGGCCTGGCCCTGGTTCCAGCCAATCACAGTGCTCAGAATGCTGAAGGAAGCCCACAGAACGCTGGCGGGTGCCATGGTGATCTGACCCTCAGATAGACCTGTACTCTCTCTGCCGAGGGCAGCGATGGTGTTGCTGTTTATGTTGTCTCCCATGTTAGCTGCTAGAGCTGCAGACACCTGCAGAGAACACACAGCGAGGGTTAATGTACAGTTTGTGTGTCTGTGTGTGTGTGTCTGTGTGTTTGTCTGTGTGTGTGTCTGTGTCTGTGTGTCTGTGTATGAATGTATGTGTGTGTTTCTATGTGTGGGTGTGTGTGTTTGTGTGTGTGTGTATATGCGTGTGTGTGTCTGTGTGTGTGAATGCGTGTGTGTGTGTATGTGTGTGTGTATGCGTGTGTGTCTGTGTGTGTGTGTGTGTGTGTGTGTGTGTGTGTGTGTGTGTGTGTGTGTGTGTGTGTGTGTGTGTGTGTGTGTGTGTGTGTGTGTGTGTGTGTGTGTGTGTGTGTGTGTGTGTGTGTGTGTGTGTGTGCGCGCGCGTGTGTGTTACCTGTGGGTCCAGGTCTCTACACAGTGTAGTCAGGTTGTGTAGAAGGATCATGCTCTGCTCAGCGTCCAGCTGTCTGAAGGCTGGCCCTGGGGCCACACATCGAAACAACAGAGGAAGGCTGGAGAGAGGGGGGGGGTAATATTATGTGGGATTGTAGTTGACATGTTAACAAGTTTGTTTCAGGGAGCGAGAGAGAGAAACAGAAAGAGAGAATTAAATAGAGAGAGAGAAATAGAGTGAGTGCGTGAGTGAGTGAGTGAGTGAGTGAGTGAGTGAGTGAGTGAGTGAGTGTGTGAGCAAGACAGACAGACACACTCACAGACAGACCCAGGCAGATAGACAGACCCAGGCAGACAGAGACAGAGACAGAGAGAGAAAGAGAGAGAGAGCGAGAGAGAGAGAGAGAGAGAGAGAGAGAGAGAGAGAGAGAGAGAGAGAGAGAGAGAGAGAGAGAGAGAGAGAGACAGAGAGAGAGACAGAGAGAGAGACAGAGAGAGAGAGAGACAGACAGAGAGAGAGAGAGAGACAGAGAGAGAGAGAGAGAGAGAGAGAGAGAGAGAGAGAGAGAGAGAGAGAGAGAGAGAGAGAGAGAGAGAGAGAGAGAGAGAGAGAGAGAGAGAGAGAAATACCAGTGTTCCATCACAGCAGCAAGATTTGTGACCTGTTGCCACAAGAAGAGGTATTACCTCACTTGCTTTGGCAATGTTAACATATCTTTCCCATGCCAATAAAGCCCCTTGAATTGAATTGAATTGAGAGAGAGAGAGAGAGAGAGAGACGGGCAGACAGATAGACAGAGACAGACCCATGCAGACAGATAGACAGGAGAGAAACAGCGAGAGAGACACAGAGAGACAGAGAGAGACAGAAAGAGAAAGAGGAGAGAGAGAGACTCACATAGAGACAGGAGAGAGAGAGAGAGACGAGAGCGAGAGAGAGAGAGAGACAGACAGAGACAGACAGACAGACTCACAGACAGGAGAGAGAGAGAGAGAGACAGAGACAGAGACAGAGACAGAGACAGAGACAGAGACAGACAGACAGACAGACAGACAGACAGACAGACAGACAGACAGACAGACAGACAGACAGACAGACAGACAGACAGACAGACAGACAGACAGACAGACAGACAGACAGACAGACAGACAGACAGACAGACAGACAGACAGACAGACAGACAGACAGACAGACTCACAACAGAGGGTTGAAGTTGCTGTCCTGTAGGTAGACCAGTGATGTGTAGTAGTCAGTGAGGTTCTGGGGCAGGCTAGTGGAGTTCAGTAGACCTATGTTCACCAGGTTCACTGTGAACACCTGCAACACCTGGGAGGAGGAAGAGGAGGAGGGGGAGGAGGATGAGGAGGAGGAGGAGGAGGAAGAGGAAGAAGAGGAGGAGGAGGAGGAGGAGGAGGAGGAGGAGGAGGAGGAGGAGGAGGAGGAGGAGGAGGAGGAGGAGGAGGAGGAGGAAGAGGAGGTGGAGGAGGAGGGGAAGAAGAGGAGGTGGAGGAGGATGAGGAGGAGGAGGAGGAGGAGGAGGAGGAGGAGGAGGAGGAGGAGGAGGAGGAGGAGGAGGAGGAGGAGGAGGAGGAGGAGGAGGAGGAGGAGGAGGAGGAGGAGGAGGAGAAGGAAGAGGAAGAAGAGGAATAAGATGGGGAGGAAGTGAAAGAGGAGGAGGGGGAGGAGGAAGAGGAGGAGGAGGGACACACACAGGGATTAATACCATGACATTCATTCCAGGTTCGTGCCAATTTGAATTGAAAGCAGTCAATTCAGGAAGTAAACTCAATTAGCAATTTGATATTTGGAAATTCATCCTTTTTCAATGATTCTCAAGTAGAAGCTGTGTGTGTGTGTGTGTATGTATATGTGTGTGTGTGTGTGTGTATGTATATATGTGTGTGTGTGTGTGTATGTATATATTACTATTACTATTACACTCAACTGAACGACTTGATTAGTGTAGTGTTAGCTAGCTACATAGTTGTCTTTGCTGTCTTCGTATCCAAAATAATTGTGTAGTTTAGAGCGTGTAGTCTTAGAGTGATTATCTTAATTTACCGAGGTTAGCTAGCCAGCTATTTGTCGTCCTTAACGTAGGAGACACTGCTAGCTAGCCAACAGCTAGCCAACGTCTACTGAATAGAACTTCCGCACTCAACAACCCGGTCGCATTCCGCTTCGCTCCACAGGTAGTATCACATTTTTCATTTCATTTCATTACAGCACAACGGTTTGATTTGTTTGATCGTAGCTAGCTACATAGCTAGCTACATAGCCGTCTGTGTATCAAAGATAATTGTGTAGTCTAGAGCGATTTTCTAGGTTAGCTAGCCAGCTATTGTCGTTCTTTTAACGCAACGTAACGTAATCAACACTGCTAGCTAGCCAGCTAGCCCCGAATAGCAGCACTGTAGAAACTACTACACTCAACGGAACGACTTGATTAGTGTAGTGTCAACAACGCAGCCACTGTCAGCTAGCCTACAAAGTCAACAACGCAGCCACTGCCAGCTAGCCTACTTCAGCAGTACTGTATCATTTTTAATAATTTTAGTCAATAAGATTCTTGCTACGTAAGCTTAACTTTCTGAACATTCGAGACGTGTAGTCCACTTGTCATCCCAATCTCCTTGCATTAGCGTAGCCTCTTCTGTAGCCTGTCAACTATGTGTCTGTCTATCCCTGTTCTCTCCTCTCTGCACAGACCATACAAACGCTCCACACCGCGTGGCCGCTGCCACCCTAATCTGGTGGTCCCAGCGCGCACGACCCACGTGGAGTTCCAGGTCTCCGGTAGCCTCTGGAACTGCCGATCTGCAGCCAACAAGGCAGAGTTCATCTCAGCCTATGCCTCCCTCCAGTCCCTCGACTTCTTGGCACTGACAGAAACATGGATCACCACAGATAACACTGCTACTCCTACTGCTCTCTCTTCGTCCGCCCACGTGTTCTCGCACACCCCGAGAGCTTCTGGTCAGCGGGGTGGTGGCATAGGGATCCTTATCTCTCCCATGTGGTCATTCTCTCTTTCTCCCCTTACCCATCTGTCTATCGCCTCCTTTGAATTTCATGCTGTCACAGTTACCAGCCCTTTCAAGCTTAACATCCTTATCATTTATCGCCCTCCAGGTCCCCTCGGAGAGTTCATCAATGAGCTTGATGCCTTGATAAGCTCCTTTCCTGAGGACGGCTCACCTCTCACAGTTCTGGGCGACTTTAACCTCCCCACGTCTACCTTTGACTCATTCCTCTCTGCCTCCTTCTTTCCACTCCTCTCCTCTTTTGTCCTCACCCTCTCACCTTCCCCCTACTCACAAGGCAGGCAATACGCTCGACCTCATCTTTACTAGATGCTGTTCTTCCACTAACCTCATTGCAACTCCCCTCCAAGTCTCCGACCACTACCTTGTATCCTTTTCCCTCTCGCTCTCATCCAACACTTCCCACACTGCCCCTCCTCGGATGGTATCGCGCCGTCCCAACCTTCGCTCTCTCTCCCCCGCTACTCTCTCCTCTTCCATCCTATCATCTCTTCCCTCTGCTCAAACCTTCTCCAACCTATCTCCTGATTCTGCCTCCTCAACCCTCCTCTCCTCCCTTTCTGCATCCTTTGACTCTCTATGTCCCCTATCTTCCAGGCCGGCTCGGTCCTCCCCTCCCGCTCCGTGGCTTGACGACTCAATGCGAGCTCACAGAACAGGGCTCCGGAAGGCCGAGCGGAAATGGAGGAAAACTCGCCTCCCTGCGGACCTGGCATCCTTTCACTCCCTCCTCTCTACATTTTCCTCCTCTGTCTCTGCTGCTAAAGCCACTTTCTACCACTCTAAATTCCAAGCATCTGCCTCTAACCCTAGGAAGCTCTTTGCCACATTCTCCTCCCTCCTGAATCCTCCTCCCCCTCCCCCTCCTCCCTCTCTGCAGATGACTTCGTCAACCATTTTGAAAAGAAGATCGACGACATCCGATCCTCGTTTGCTAAGTCAAACAACACCACTGGTTCTGCTCACACTGCCCTACCCTGTGCTCTGACCTCTTTCTCCCCTCTCTCTCCAGATGAAATCTCGCGTCTTGTGACGGCCGGCCGCCCAACAACCTGCCCGCTCGACCCTATCCCCTCCTCTCTTCTCCAGACCATTTCCGGAGACCTTCTCCCTTACCTCACCTCGCTCATCAACTTATCCCTGACCGCTGGCTACGTCCCTTCCGTCTTCAAGAGAGCGAGAGTTGCACCCCTTCTGAAAAAACCTACACTCGATCCCTCCGATGTCAACAACTACAGACCAGTATCCCTTCTTTCTTTTCTCTCCAAAACTCTTGAACGTGCCGTCCTTGGTCAGCTCTCCCGCTATCTCTCTCAGAATGACCTTCTTGATCCAAATCAGTCAGGTTTCAAGACTAGTCATTCAACTGAGACTGCTCTTCTCTGTATCACGGAGGCGCTCCGCACCGCTAAAGCTAACTCTCTCTCCTCTGCTCTCATCCTTCTAGACCTATCGGCTGCCTTCGATACTGTGAACCATCAGATCCTCCTCTCCACCCTCTCCGAGTTGGGCATCTCCGGCGCGGCCCACGCTTGGATTGCGTCCTACCTGACAGGTCGCTCCTACCAGGTGGCGTGGCGAGAATCTGTCTCCTCACCACGCGCTCTCACCACTGGTGTCCCCCAGGGCTCTGTTCTAGGCCCTCTCCTATTCTCGCTATACACCAAGTCACTTGGCTCTGTCATAACCTCACATGGTCTCTCCTATCATTGCTATGCAGACGACACACAATTAATCTTCTCCTTTCCCCCTTCTGATGACCAGGTGGCGAATCGCATCTCTGCATGTCTGGCAGACATATCAGTGTGGATGACGGATCACCACCTCAAGCTGAACTTCGGCAAGACGGAGCTGCTCTTCCTCCCGGGGAAGGACTGCCCGTTCCATGATCTCGCCATCACGGTTGACAACTCCATTGTGTCCTCCTCCCAGAGCGCTAAGAACCTTGGCGTGATCCTGGACAACAAACTGTCGTTCTCAACTAACATCAAGGCGGTGGCCCGTTCCTGTAGGTTCATGCTCTACAACATCCGCAGAGTACGACCCTGCCTCACACAGGAAGCGGCGCAGGTCCTAATCCAGGCACTTGTCATCTCCCGTCTGGATTACTGCAACTCGCTGTTGGCTGGGCTCCCTGCCTGTGCCATTAAACCCCTACAACTCATCCAGAACGCCGCAGCCCGACTAGTGTTCAACCTTCCCAAGTTCTCTCACGTCACCCCGCTCCTCCGCTCTCTCCACTGGCTTCCAGTTGAAGCTCGCATCCGCTACAAGACCATGGTGCTTGCCTACGGAGCTGTGAGGGGAACGGCACCTCAGTACCTCCAGGCTCTGATCAGGCCCTACACCCAAATAAGGGCACTGCGTTCATCCACCTCTGGCCTGCTCGCCTCCCTACCACTGAGGAAGTACAGTTCCCGCTCAGCTCAGTCAAAACTGTTCGCTGCTCTGGCTCCCCAATGGTGGAACAAACTCCCTCATGACGCCAGGACAGCGGAGTCAATCACCACCTTCCGGAGACACCTGAAACCCCACCTCTTTAAGGAATACCTAGGATAGGATAAAGTAATCCTTCTCACCCCCCTCCCCCCCCTTAAAATATTTAGATGCACTATTGTAAAGTGGTTGTTCCACTGGATGTCATAAGGTGAATGCACCAATTTGTAAGTCGCTCTGGATAAGAGCGTCTGCTAAATGACTTAAATGTAAATGTTAAATGTATATGTGTGTGTGTGTGTGTGTGTGTGTATATATATATATATATATGTGTGTGTGTGTGTGTGTGTGTCTTGTGTGTCTATACACCACAGTACAGTACCTGCGCTGATCCGAAGGTGTTGAGGTCTTCCAAGGTGAGATAAGTGATGAAGAGTCCGATGTTCTCAGCAAACCAGGCTGTTGAGTTGAGCTCTGGATCACTGGTGTTGTAACACTTAGGAGCCGACGCTGGAGACAGAATGACAAAACACGTTGCCACCACAGACATTTGGTAAAGCAGTGTTACTGCAGTGTTGTGGCAGTGTTGTGGCAGTGTTGTGGCAGTGTTGTGGCAGTGTTGTGGCAGTGTTACTGCAGTGTTGTGGCAGTGTTGTGGCAGTGTTGTGGCAGTGTTACTGCAGTGTTGTGGCAGTGTTACTGCAGTGTTGTGGCAGTGTTGTGGCAGTGTTATGCAGTGTTGTGGCAGTGTTGTGGCAGTGTTGTGGCAGTGTTGTGGCAGTGTTATGCAGTGTTGTGGCAGTGTTGTGGCAGTGTTGTGGCAGTGTTATGACAGTGTTATGACAGTGTTGTGGCAGTGTTGTGGCAGTGTTGTGGCAGTGTTACTGCAGTGTTGTGGCAGTGTTACTGCAGTGTTGTGGCAGTGTTGTGGCAGTGTTGTGGCAGTGTTGTGGCAGTGTTACTGCAGTGTTGTGGCAGTGTTACTGCAGTGTTGTGGCAGTGTTGTGGCAGTGTTATGCAGTGTTGTGGCAGTGTTGTGGCAGTGTTGTGGCAGTGTTGTGGCAGTGTTATGCAGTGTTGTGGCAGTGTTGTGGCAGTGTTGTGGCAGTGTTACTGCAGTGTTGTGGCAGTGTTGTGGCAGTGTTATGACAGTGTTATGACAGTGTTATGACAGTGTTGTGGCAGTGTTATGGCAGTTTTATGGCAGTGTTATGGCAGTGTTATGGCAGTGTTGTGGCAGTGTTATTGCAGTGGTATGCCAGTGTTGTGACAGTGTTGTGGCAGTGTTATGACAGTGTTGTGACAGTGTTGTGGCAGTGTTATTGCAGTGGTATGCCAGTGTTATGGCAGTGTTACTGCAGTGTTATGACAGTGTTGTGGCAGTGTTATGGCAGTGTTACTGCAGTGTTGCTGCAGTGTTATGGTAGTGTTGTGACAGTGTTATGGCAGTGTTATGGCAGTGTTATGAAAGTGTTATGGCAGTGTTATGGCAGTGTTACGGCAGTGTTACTTCAGTGTTGTGGCAGTGTTATGGCAGTGTTATGGCAGTGTTATGGCAGTGTTATGACAGTGTTGTGGCAGTGTTGTGGCAGTGTTGTGGCAGTGTTGCGGCAGTGTTACGGCAGTGTTACTGCAGTGTTGTGGCAGTGTTAGGGCAGTGTTACGGCAGTGTTATGGCAGTGTTATGGCAGTGTTGTGGCAGTGTTAGGGCAGTGTTATTGCAGTGTTGTGGCAGTGTTATTGCAGTATTATGACAGTGTTGTGGCAGTGTTACGGCAGTGTTGTGGCAGTGTTAGGGCAGTGTTATTGCAGTGTTGTGGCAGTGTTGTGGCAGTGATATGACAGTGATATGACAATGTAGTGACAGTGTTATGACAGTGTTGTGACAGTGTTATGGCAGTGTTGTGGCAGTGTTATGGCAGTGTTGTTGCAGTGATATGGCAGTGTAATGACAATGTAGTGACAGTGTTATGACAGTGTTGTGGCAGTGTTATGGCAGTGTTGTTGCAGTGATATGGCAGTGTTGTGGCAGTGTTATGGCAGTGTTGTTGCAGTGATATGGCAGTGTTGTGGCAGTGTTGTGGCAGTGTTGTTGCAGTGATATGACAGAGTTATGGCAGTGTTGTGGCAGTGTTATGGCAGTGTTGTTGCAGTGATATGGCAGTGTTGTGGCAGTGTTGTTGCAGTGATATGACAGCGTTATGGCAGTTTTGTGGCAGTGTTATGGCAGTGTTGTTGCAGTGATATGGCAGTGTAATGACAATGTAGTGACAGTGTTATGACAGTGTTGTGGCAGTGTTATGGCAGTGTTGTTGCAGTGATATGGCAGTGTTGTGGCAGTGTTGTTGCAGTGATATGACAGAGTTATGGCAGTGTTGTGGCAGTGTTATGGCAGTGTTGTTGCAGTGATATGGCAGTGTTGTGGCAGTGTTGTTGCAGTGATATGACAGCGTTATGGCAGTTTTGTGGCAGTGTTATGGCAGTGTTGTTGCAGTGATATGGCAGTGTTATGACAGGTGGTTGACCAGCTGTATCATTCTCTCAGTATTACCAATATAAAGTTCCCCAAACCATGACATCATAGTGAGAATTAAAACTACTACGTTATCACCACGAACATCACCGGGACCAAGCTTCCTGCCATCCAGGACTTCTATACCGGGCAGTGTCAGAGGAAGGCCTTAACAATTGTCAAAGACTCCAGCCACCCTAGTAATAGACTGCTCTCTCTGCTACCGCACGGCAAGCGGTACCGGAGTGCCATGTCTAGGTCCAAGAGGCTTCTAAACAGCTTCTACCCCCAAGACATAACACTCCTGAACAGCTAATCAAATGGCTACCCAGGCTATTTGCCCATTGCCCCCCCCCCCACTCCCTGCATTGATTAGGGGCATTTCACTGAAAGGTCTACACCTGTTGTATTCAGCGTGCATTGTGACAAATACAATTTGATTTGATCGTGGAACATTTAGAGCCAACATGGAGGACGGTTACATAGACATATATATGGCTCTGATGGAAACTGGCGGGTCTGTGGCACAAAATGGCTGACCTGAGGTGAGATACGTCCTGATGGTCTCCCTGTACACATCTCTCTCCACAAAGTCTGCAGCGCTGTAGTTATAACTCCCCAGAATTGAGACGCTAAAAAAAACACAACAACAAAAACAACAACATTCATTACAACAGATCAAGTCAAACGTAGACATTGTGGGAAAAATAAGTCAAAACACAATATCGAACATTGAGACCAGAGGGGATTAAAAAGACAGAATGTGTAACACGGGCCCGTATGAAACTCTTCTACAAGAGTTCCACCAACACTAAGGGGTTGCTCCCGTGAGACCAGACGGTACTAAGCCCTTGTAAGGGGTTGTTCCCGTGAGACCAGACAGTACTAAGCCCTTGTAAAGGGGTTGTTCCCGTGAGACCAGACGGTACTAAGCCCTTGTAAGGGGTTGTTCCCGTGAGACCAGACAGTACTAAGCCCTTGTAAAGGGGTTGTTCCCGTGAGACCAGACGGTACTAAGCCCTTGTAAAGGGTTGTTCCCGTGAGACCAGACGGTACTAAGCCCGTGTAAAGGGTTGTTCCCGTGAGACCAGACGGTACTAAGCCCTTGTAAAGGGGTTGTTCCCGTGAGACCAGACGGTACTAAGCCCTTGTAAAGGGGTTGTTCCCGTGAGACCAGACGGTACTAAGCCCTTGTAAAGGGTTGTTCCCGTGAGACCAGACGGTACTAAGCCCTTGTAAAGGGTTGTTCCCGTGAGACCAGACGGTACTAAGCCCTTGTAAGGGGTTGTTACCGTGAGACCAGACGGTACTAAGCCCTTGTAAGGGGTTGTTCCCGTGGTAACAAGTCGCAGTAAAAAGTCCTAACAGGTGGAAGCCGCGGTCCTCTGCAAATCCCTGCCTGCACGGGATTGTAATTCCGGTCCCACCAGTCTTCTGTCTGACGTTCAGCTGGTTTCTGTCCCCTTTCAATAAAATCGGAAACAGATACGTAGTAAATATATTTTTTGAGGGGGAAAAATCCCTTACAGTTTCTGGAAGGCCAGACAAGGGGCGGTCTGGACAGCGGCGGAGGTCACCAGGCTCCTGGTGAGGAAGGGCAGGTAGTTCTTCAGCCTCAGGTCAAACCAGGCGTTGACCTCTGACCTCTGACTGCTGCTGAGAGCCTGGGGCCAGACACACGGCAGTGTGGATCGCCTCACTGACTCAGGGATACTCTCCTGGGGGGGAGACAGGCCAGTTGCTTACATATGAATGCGGTTTAGAGGAAACTGGGATGTGTTCTTTCTGGTGAATGGGTGGCAGTTTCACACGGGTAACACAGTAATTGTGCGTGTGTCTGTGTCTGTGTCTGTGTGTGCGTGTGTGCGTGTGTGTGTGTGTGTGTGTGTGTGTGTGTGTGTGTGTGTGTGTGTGTGTGTGTGTGTGTGTGTGTGTGTGTGTGTGTGTGAGTGAGTGAGTGAGTGAGTGAGTGAGTGAGTGAGTGAGTGAGTGAGTGAGTGTGTGTGTGTGTGTGTGTGTGCGTGTGTGTACGTACAGTCCCCAGGAACAGTGGGGTCTTGGCGTAGTTGCTGTAGAGCTGGCAGAGTTTTGTGTCGTCGTCGACAACATTGGGGCGGCGCAGGAAACGACCCAGGTCAGAGACAGGCAGAGAGTTCACCAGCTAGAGAGAGAGAGATGAGGAAACACACACACCTTCATCATCATCCTTGTCTATGTCCTCTTAAAGCATTGTCTCAAACACACACACCTTCATCATCATCATCCTTATCTATGTCCTCTTAAAGAATTGTCTCAAACACACACACCTTCATCATCATCATCATCATCATCCTTATCTATATCCTCTTAAAGCATTGTCTCAAACACACACACCTTCATCATCATCATCCTTATCTATGTCCTCTTAAAGCATTGTCTCAAACACACACACCTTCATCATCATCATCATCATCATCATCATCATCCTTATCTATATCCTCTTAAAGCATTGTCTCAAACACACACACCTTCATCGTCATCATCCTTATCTATGTCCTCATAAAGAATTGTCTCAAACACACACACCTTCATCATCATCATCATCATTCTTATCTATATCCTCTTAAAGCATTGTCTCAAACACACACACCTTCATCATCATCATCCTTATCTATGTCCTCTTAAAGCATTGTCTCAAACACACACCAGTGGAGGCTGCTGAGGGGAGGACGGCTCTCTATAATGTCTGGAACGGAGCAAATGGATTGGAATCATGGAAACCATGGAAACCATGTGTTTAATGTATTTGAGACCATTAGACCAATTCCGTTCCAGCCATTACCATGAACCCGTCCTCCCCAATTAAGGTGCCACCAACCTCCTGTGATACACACACACACACGCACGCACGCACGCACGCACGCACGCACGCACGCACGCACGCACGCACACACGCACACACACACACACACACACACACACACACACACACACACACACACACACACACACACACACACACACCCCTCACCTGTTCCATCTGGCTATGGGGTATGAGGGAGAGGAAGGTGGTCAGGTTGGGGAAGCCGAAACCCAGGAAGGAACTCTCCAGATAACCATAGAAACTGTGGTTGTAGTTTGCGCCATAGCAACGGAGTGGGGAAGAGCCTATGGAGGGGGGCAGGGACAGGACTGTCAATTAAATATCCTTAACGGGAAATTCTGTGGTCAAAAATCAATATTACAAACTGACAACAAATACGATCGTTAGTTGTTTGAGTCGTAGGTTTTGTATCACGATATAAAAATATGAAAAACCGAATGTTGAGCTTTGGTGTTACAGCAAGACAAGTTTCATAGTATGCTGTAGTATTTATAGTTTCATAATATTCTGTAGTATTTATAGTTTCATAGTATGCTGTAGTATTTATAGTTTCATAGTATGCTGTAGTATTTATAGTTTCATAGTATTCTGTAGTATTTATAGTTTCATAGTATGCTGTAGTATTTATAGTTTCATAGTATGCTGTAGTATTTATAGTTTCATAGTATGCTGTAGTATTTATAGTTTCATAGTATGCTGTAGTATTTATCGTTTCATAGTATGCTGTAGTATTTATAGTTTCATAGTATTCTGTAGTATTTATAGTTTCATAGTATGCTGTAGTATTTATAGTTTCATAGTATGCTGTAGTATTTATAGTTTCATAGTATGCTGTAGTATTTATAGTTTCATAGTATGCTGTAGTATTTATAGTTTCATAGTATTCTGTAGTATTTATAGTTTCATAGTATTCTGTAGTATTTATAGTTTCATAGTATTCTGTAGTATTTATAGTTTCATAGTATTCTGTAGTATTTATAGTTTCATAGTATGCTGTAGTATTTATAGTTTCATAGTATGCTGTAGTATTTATAGTTTCATAGTATGCTGTAGTATTTATAGTTTCATAGTATGCTGTAGTATTTATAGTTTCATAGTATACTGTAGTATTTATATTTCCAGTGTATGTGTTGTGGATGTCGGTCAGTACCTTGGAGGGAGAGGGTGATTTGATCGTAGACGTTTCTCTGTGTGTTGTCCTGAAGTGTAGGGAGGGTGGCGTTCAGCACCTCCACCCTTGGAGAGACAAACATGTCAGAAATGAAACATACCCGTCATCAAAATACAAGATGGCTGCCTCTCCTCTGCTGCTGAGAGTGACACTATCGTCTAACATGGATCTTGTACATTTAACATTTTATTCAGTTGGAAACAGGGGGAGGGAGGCAGGGTGGGAGAACAGTAGGAAGGACGGTGGGGAGTAGAGGACATGTGACTGTTTGGGAGCATTACAGAAAGCCCCCCCCCCCCCCCAACCCCTCCACACACTTTGAGATCAGTCAAAGATACAGGAAAACATGCTTCTACAGTCTCACGTGACATAGAGCAAGATTTAAGATAGATACACCCTGCACATCAACATCTCTACTGACTCAGGGTACTTCTATTCCCTACGTAGTGCACTACTTTACCCTGTGATACATTCCTAATGGCACCCTATTCCCTACGTAGTGCACTACTTTACTCTGTGATACATCCCTAATGGCACCCTATTCCCTACGTAGTGCACTACTTTACCCTAATATACATTCCTAATGGCTCCCTATTCCCTACGTAGTGCACTACTTTACCCTGTGATACATCCCTAATGGCTCCCTAATCCCTACGTAGTGCACTACTTTACTCTGTGATACATCCCTAATGGCACCCTATTCCCTACGTAGTGCACTACTTTACCCTAATATACATCCCTAATGGCTCCCTATTCCCTACATAGTGCACTACTTTACCCTGTGATACATCCCTAATGGCTCCCTATTCCCTACGTAGTGCACTACTTCACCCTGTGATACATCCCTATTGGCTCCCTATTCCCTACGTAGTGCACTACTTGTGACCGTAGTTTATAAGGAATAGGTTGCAATTCGGGACGCAACCCTACATCCCCAGTGAAGATCAGTCCGTCTCTTACAGCTGCTGTCCAATGTTGCAGTTCCTCTGTGCGACCACACTGAAGAGGGGGGCGACATGAAGCGGGGACAGGTTGATCAGCAGTGGGCGGAGCCTGCTCTGAAGCCAGGTGAGTACTTCTTGGTCGCTAACAGAGCGGTCTGATAGGTTCCCGCGTTCAAACACCTGCTGGAGCATGGCTGAACGTACCGCCACCGGGAACTTAGACTCTTGACCCTACGGGGGGAGAGAGGGAGGGGAGAGGGGTGGAGAGAGGGAGGGAGGGAGGAAGGGAGGGGAGAGGGGTAGAGAGATGGAGGGGAGAGGGGTGGAGGGAGGGAGGGAGGGAGGGAGTGAGGGGGGGGGGGGGGTAGAGATGGAGGGGAGAGGGGTGGAGGGGGAGGGAGGGAGGGAGGGAGGGAGGGAGGGAGGGAGGGAGATGAAAGGAGGAAGGGACAGGAAAGGTAAGAGAGGAAGAGGATGGGTAGCAGAGAGAGAAAGATAATGGAAGATAGTTGAATAATAGTCCAAATGGCACCCCTATTCCATACAGACAGACAGACAGACAGACAGACAGACAGACAGACAGACAGACAGACAGACAGACAGACAGACAGACAGACAGACAGACAGACAGACAGACAGACAGACAGACAGACGAGCTTGTCTCACGGTGATGGAGACAGACAGACAGACAGACAGACAGACAGACAGACAGACAGACAGACAGACAGACAGACAGACAGACAGACAGACAGACAGACAGACAGACAGACAGACAGACAGATAGATGAGCTTGTCTCACGGTGATGGAGACTACACAGACAGACAGACAGACAGACAGACAGACAGACAGACAGACAGACAGACAGACAGACAGACAGACAGACAGACAGACAGACAGACAGACAGACAGACAGACAGACGAGCTTGTCTCACGGTGATGGAGACAGACAGACAGACAGACAGACAGACAGACAGACAGACAGACAGACAGACAGACAGACAGACAGACAGACAGACAGACAGACAGACAGACAGACAGACAGACAGACAGACAGATGAGCTTGTCTCACGGTGATGGAGACTACACAGACAGACAGACAGACAGACAGACAGACAGACAGACAGACAGACAGACAGACAGACAGACAGACAGACAGACAGACAGACAGACAGACAGACAGACAGACAGACAGACAGATGAGCTTGTCTCACGGTGATGGAGACTACACAGACAGACAGACAGACAGACAGACAGACAGACAGACAGACAGACAGACAGACAGACAGACAGACAGACAGACAGACAGACAGACAGACAGACAGACAGACAGACGAGCTTGTCTCACGGTGATGGAGACTACACAGACAGACAGACAGACAGACAGACAGACAGACAGACAGACAGACAGACAGACAGACAGACAGACAGACAGACAGACAGACAGACAGACAGACAGACAGACAGACAGACAGACAGACAGACAGACAGACAGACAGACAGACAGACAGACAGACAGACAGACAGACAGACAGACGAGCTTGTCTCACGGTGATGGCCAGAGAGAAGTCCGTGAAGAAGTCAGTGAAGAGGATGTTGGGTACGTAGTTCATCAGTATGGTGACGTCTGCAGCAGAGCTGAGCTGGTCTGGACTAGAGGACACCTCTGCCAACTGTCTCACTGTGAGCTGGGGCAGGGCCTCCGTCTGCAGCACACACACAACTCACATTATAACCACAGACAACATTATTACAGACACTATCACTGTGAGCTGGGGCAGGGCCTCCGTCTGCAGCACACACACAACTCACATTATCTGCAAAACTGTATTATTATTACATGCCTTTTGCACACATTGTATATAGACTGCCCATTTTTTTTTCTGTGTTACTGACTTGTTAATTGTTTATTCCATGTGTAACTCTGTGTTGTCTGTTCACACTGCTATGCTTTTATCTTGGCCAGGTATCACTGCAAATGAGAACTTGTTCTCAACTAGCCTACCTGGTTAAATAAAGGTGAAAAAAATATATAAAAAAATAAATAACCACAGACAACATTATTACAGACAGACACTAGCTCACTGTGAGCACACACACATCTCACATTATAACCACAGACAACATTATTACAGACACTATCACTGTGAGCTGGGGCAGGGCCTCCGTCTGCAGCACACACACAACTCACATTATAACCACAGACAACATTATTACAGACACTATCACTGTGAGCTGGGGCAGGGCCTCCGTCTGCAGCACACACACAACTCACATTATAACCACAGACAACATTATTACAGACACTATCACTGTGAGCTGGGGCAGGGCCTCCGTCTGCAGCACACACAATCTCACATTATAACCACAGACAACATTATTACAGACACTATCACTGTGAGCTGGGGCAGGGCCTCCGTCTGCAGCACACACACAACTCACATTATAACCACAGACAACATTATTACAGACACTATCACTGTGAGCTGGGGCAGGGCCTCCGTCTGCAGCACACACACAACTCACATTATAACCACAGACAACATTATTACAGACACTATCACTGTGAGCTGGGGCAGGGCCTCCGTCTGCAGCACACACACAACTCACATTATAACCACAGACAACATTATTACAGACACTATCACTGTTAGCTGGGGCAGGGCCTCCGTCTGCAGCACACACACAACTCACATTATAACCACAGACAACATTATTACAGACACTATCACTGTGAGCTGGGGCAGGGCCTCCGTCTGCAGCACACACACAACTCACATTATAACCACAGACAACATTATTACAGACACTATCACTGTTAGCTGGTGTAACAGTTCAGTCTGCAGCACAGACACAACAACAGACATTATTACAGACACTATCACTGTTAGCTGGTGTAACAGATCCGTCTGCAGTACAGACACAACAACAGACACTATTCCACTATTCCATTGCCACAGGACAACAGGACAACAGACAGTTACCACAGAGAAGCTGGCCAGTAGTCTCTGCATGTCCTTGAAGGAGGCGAAGGCAGAGAATCCTCTGAAGTTCTTCAGCAGCCAGTCTCCACTGTTCAGGGTGTCAGAGCTACAGCTGGGGTCTGGGAACACACAGACAACACATTTAGAGAGAACACACAGACAATACATTTAGAGAGAACACACAGACAACACATTTAGAGAGAACACACAGACAATACATTTAGAGAGAACACACAGACAACACATTTAGAGAGAACACACAGACAATACATTTAGAGAGAACACACAGACAATACATTTAGAGAGAACACACAGACAACACATTTAGAGAGAACACACAGACAACACATTTAGAGAGAACACACAGACAACACATTTAGAGAGAACACACAGACAATACATTTAGAGAGAACACACAGACAACACATTTAGAGAGAACACACAGACAACACATTTAGAGAGAACACACAGACAATACATTTAGAGAGAACACACAGACAACACATTTAGAGAGAACACACAGACAATACATTTAGAGAGAACACACAGACAACACATTTAGAGAGAACACACAGACAACACATTTAGAGAGAACACATTTAGAGAGAACACATTTAGAGAGAACACATTTAGACAACACATTTAGAGAACACATTTAGACAACACATTTAGAGAGAACACATTTAGACAACACATTTAGAGAGAACATATTTAGACAACACATTTAGAGAGAACACATTTAGAGAGAACACATTTAGACAACACATTTAGACAACAAATTTAGAGAGAACACATTTAGAGAAAAGTCCCTGCTGGTGTTTCAGTGCCAGTCTATTGAAGATCCCATAGTAACTCTCCAGATAACACTTTCAGAAGTGTGTTTGTGTTATTTACACAGCAGTTTGACTGACAACGGCTGTGTCTGAAATGACCCTCTCTTCCCTACAAGGCATTACTTTGGAACAGGGCCTATAGAAAAAGTAATGCGCCTTCAGGCTCACCACTCTATTGGTCAGTACCAGTGTCATTTGATTTGATTTGTTACCTGCTGAGGCTCAGTTCTTATTGGTCAGTACCTGATGAGGCTCAGTTCTTATTGGTCAGTACCTGCTGAGGTTCAGTTCCTATCGGTCAGTACCTGATGAGGCTCAGTTCTTATTGGTCAGTACCTGCTGAGGTTCAGTTCCTATCGGTCAGTACCTGATGAGGCTCAGTTCTTATTGGTTAGTACCAGCTGTGGCTCAGTTCCTATTGGTCACTACCGGCTGTGGCTCTGTTCCTATTGGTCAGTACCGGATGTGGCTCAGTTTCTTTTGGTCAGTAAATGATGAGGCTCAGTTCTTATTGGTCAGTACCAGCTGTGGCTCAGTTCCTATTGGTCAGTACCGGCTGTGGCTCTGGTCCTATTGGTCAGTACCGGCTGTGGCTCTGCTCCTATTGGTCAGTACCGGCTGTGGCTCAGTTCCTATTGGTCAGTATCTGCTGAGGCTCAGTTCCTATTGGTTAGTACCTGGTGAGACTCAGTTCCTATTGGTCAGTACCTGCTGTGTTGTTCCTGGAAAGAAAGACCTCTATGTAGGTAGTATAGACTGATATCTGTCTGGACTGGTCCATGGCTGAGTGGTGGCTGCTCAGGATCTGAACGCTGAGGGAAAAGACAAAGGGGTTAGAGGTTATTATCGCTGCAGAGCAAATCTCTTGGACACAACTCAATCATCTCCACAATGAAGAGTTGTCGCAGTGTAAGATTTGATGCAGCAGACCAGGATTTGGAGATTTCTTTTTAAAGTGCAGACCATCTGGTTTAAATTTGAGGATATTTGTATCTGCATGGGGTGAACCGTTTAGAAATTACAACATATTTTGTACATAGTCCCTCCCTTTTAAAGGGACCAAAAGAATTGGGACAAATTCACCTCTATGTGTATTAAAGTAGTAAGTATTTGGTCCCATATTCCGAGTACCAGATGATCACATAAAGCTCATGACTCTACAATCTTGTTGGATACATTTGCTGTTTGTTTTGATTGTTTCAGATGATTTTGGACCCAATAGAAATCACTGGTAAATAGTGTGTTGTGTCACTTTAGAGTCTCTTTTATTATAAATAAGAATATAATATGTTTCTAAACATGTCTACATTAATGTGGATGCGACCGTGATGATGGATAGTCCTGAATAAAATTGTGAATAGTGATGAGAGAGAAAGTTACAGACACACAAATATCACCGCCCCCTCCCAAATGCTATCCTCCCTTGTTATTATAATGGTGAGAGGTTAGCATGTCTTGGAGGTATGATTTAAAATGCTAACCTCCCTTGTTATTATAATGGTGAGAGGTTAGCATGTCTTGGAGGTATGATTTAAATGCTAACCTCCCTTGTTATTATAATGGTGAGAGGTTAGCATGTCTTGGAGGTATGATTTAAAATGCTAAACTCCCTTGTTATATTATATACGTACGTGGTCTGGTAGGTGATATTATAACCTGGTCTGGTAGGTGATATTATAACATGGTCTGGTAGGTGATATTATAACATGGTCTGGTAGGTGATATTATAACATGGTCTGGTAGGTGATGTTATAACATGGTCTGGTAGGTGATGTTATAACATGGTCTGGTAGGTGATATTATAACATGGTCTGGTAGGTGATGTTATAACATGGTCTGGTAGGTGATGTTATAACATGGTCTGGTAGGTGATATTATAACATGGTCTGGTAGGTGATATTATAACATGGTCTGGTAGGTGATATTATAACATGGTCTGGTAGGTGATATTATAACATGGTCTGGTAGGTGATATTATAACATGGTCTGGTAGGTGATATTATAACATGGTCTGGTATGTGATATTATAACATGGTCTGGTAGGTGATATTATAACATGGTCTGGTAGGTGATATTATAACATGGTCTGGTAGGTGATATTATATTATATATAGTAACGGTAGTACGTACGTGGTCTGGTAGGTGATATTATATTATATATAGTAACGGTAGTACGTACGTGGTCTGGTAGGTGATGTTATATTATATATAGTACGTGGTCTGGTAGGTGATATTATATTATATATAGTAACGGTAGTACGTGTGGTCTGGTAGGTGATATTATATTATATATAGTAACGGTAGTACGTACGTGGTCTGGTAGGTGATATTATATTATATATAGTAACGGTAGTACGTACGTGGTCTGGTAGGTGATATTATATTATATATAGTAACGGTAGTACGTACGTGGTCTGGTAGGTGATATTATATTATATATAGTAACGGTAGTACGTACGTGGTCTGGTAGATGATATTATATTATATATAGTAACGGTAGTACGTACGTGGTCTGGTAGGTGATATTATATTATATATATAGTAACGGTAGTACGTACGTGGTCTGGTAGGTGATATTATATTATATATAGTAACGGTAGTACGTACGTGGTCTGGTAGGTGATATTATATTATATATAGTAACGGTAGTACGTACGTGGTCTGGTAGGTGATATTATAACATGGTCTGGTATGATTTATATTATATATAGTAACGGTAGTACGTACGTGGTCTGGTAGGTGATGTTATATTATATATAGTAACGGTAGTACGTACGTGGTCTGGTAGGTGATATTATATTATATATAGTAACGGTAGTACGTACTGGTCTGGTAGGTGATATTATATTATATATAGTAACGGTAGTACGTACGTGGTCTGGTAGGTGATATTATATTATATATAGTAACGGTAAGTACGTCGTGGTCTGGTAGGTGATGTTATATTATATATAGTAACGGTAGTACGTACGTGGTCTGGTAGGTGATGTTATATTATATATAGTAACGGTAGTACGTACGACGGTAGTACGTGGGTCTGGTAGGTGATATTATATTATATATAGTAACGGTAGTACGTACGTGGTCTGGTAGGTGATATTATATTATATATAGTAACGGTAGTACGTACGTGGTCTGGTAGGTGATATTATATTATATATAGTAACGGTAGTACGTACGTGGTCTGGTAGGTGATATTATATTATATATAGTAACGGTAGTACGTACGTGGTCTGGTAGGTGATACGTGGTCTGGTAGGTGATATTATATTATATATAGTAACGGTAGTACGTACGTGGTCTGGTAGATGATATTATATTATATATAGTAACGGTAGTACGTACGTGGTCTGGTAGGTGATATTATATTATATATAAACGGTAGTACTGGTCTGGTAGGTGATATTATATTATATATATATAACGGTAGTACGTACGTGGTCTGGTAGGTGATATTATATTATATATAGTAACGGTACGTGGTCTGGTAGGTGATATTATAAATATAGTACGTACGTGGTCTGGTAGGTGATATTATATTATATATAGTAACGGTACGAAATACGTGGTCTGGTAGGTGATATTATAACATGGTCTGGTAGGTGATATTATATTATATATATATAGTAACGGTAGTACGTGAATGTGGTCTGGTAGGTGATATTATATTATATATAGTAACGGTATAGTGATACGTACGTGGTCTGGTAGGTGATATTATATTATATATAGTAACGGTGTACGTCGTGGTCTGGTAGGTGATATTATATTATATGGTCTGGTAGGTGATGTTATATTATATATAGTAACGGTGTACGAAGTGGTCTGGTAGGTGATGTTATATTATATATAGTAACGGTAGTACGTTGGTAGGTGATGTTATATTATATATAGTAACGGTAGTACGTACGTGGTCTGGTAGGTGATATTATATTATATATAGTAACGGTAGTACGTACGTGGTCTGGTAGGTGATATTATATTATATATAGTAACGGTAGTACGTGGTAGGTGATATTATATTATATATAGTAACGTAGTACGTTTGGTCTGGTAGGTGATATTATATTATATATAGTAACGGTGATACGTGGTCTGGTAGGTGATATTATATTATATATAGTAACGGTAGTATCTGGTAGGTGATATTATATTATATATAGTAACGGTAGTACGTACGTGGTCTGGTAGGTGATATTATATTATATATAGTAACGGTAGTACGTCACGTGGTCTGGTAGGTGATATTATATTATATATAGGAGCAGTGGTCTGGTAGGTTCTTATATTATATATAGGTGCCGAGGTCTGGTAGGTGGAGCAGCTGAAGTTCTTGGTGCCGAGGCAGGACAGGAAGTCAGTGCAGGTAGGAAGGGACGCAGTCTGGTGTTGAACCAGAGGTTGATGATTTTCTCATCTCTGAGACTAGCCAGGCTGAAGCTGTCCAACCTTACCTCTCTTATAGCATCCAGGGCCTGGGACACTGCTGGAGAGCTGGGGTCTAGTGTCTGGAGAACATGGTTTAAAAAAACAAAACAATTTCGTTATCAGGAAATGACTGAATGTCGGCGTTCAGAATCATATTTTGACCCTGGCAGATCTACTGGTAGTATGGAAGTAATGTCTCCTTTTCTTTGTAGGAAAATACAACCAAAGACAAGTCCGATCAAAAGAGGAGACCTACATACAGTAATAGTCAGTCAGTACGTTTATATGTACAGTTTAAGTGTGATATGAATAGATAAGAGTTTTATCTCACGGTGTTGGAGAAGAGATCCAGGGCTGAGTTCAGGACCACCGAGACCTTAGAGAAGAACAGTTTCCAGATCTGTGCTGAGTGGCTGGTGTTACCAGACAGCTTACACTTCAACAGGCTCACCAAGTTTTCCGATGTCAACATAGACAGCTGGAGGGTAAAGAAGGGACAGAAAGAGAAAAAACATGTACAAAATCATATAATATATATAATATATATATATAATAATAATATATCATAATAATAATACATGAGATTTATATATCTACTAGTATATAATAATATATAATAATAATAATATATAATAATATATAATAATAATATATAATAATATATAATATATAATAATAATAATATATAATAATAATAATATAATAATAATATAATAATAACAATAATATATAATAATAATAATAATATATAATAATACTATATAATAATAATAATATATAATAATAATATTATATAATAATAATATAATAATAAGAATAATATATAATAATAATAATATATAATAATAATATTATATAATAATACTATATAATAATAATATTATATAATAATACTATATAATAATAATAATATATAATAATAATATATAATAATAATAATATATAATAATACTATATAATAATAATATATAATAATAATAATATATAATAATAATATTATATAATAATACTATATAATAATAATATATAATAATAATAATATATAATAATAATATTATATAATAATACTATATAATAATAATAATACATATTTATATATCTAATAGTATATAATAATATATAATAATAATATATAATAATAATAATAATATATAATAATAATATATAATAATAATAATATATAATAATAATAATAATATATAATAATAATATATAATAATAATAATATATAATAATAATATTATATAATAATACTATATAATAATAATAATATATGAGATTTATATATCTACTAGTATATAATAATACTATGTAATAATAATAATATATAATAATATATAATAATAATATATATTAATAATATATAATAATAATATACAATAATAATATTACTATATAATATAATAATACTATATAATAATAATAATATATAATAA